>NW_013953200.1:42243-43486 GCF_001266775.1 Austrofundulus limnaeus
CGACAACTACTCTCCACCCTGGCAGCAGCTTTGCGTTTCGGCTCGGTTCGTTCAGCCTCGGTCCAGTGACCGCACGCAGCCGCGCTGTTTCAGAACCTCCTCTCTGGTCCGGTCGGTGGTTCTAAGCTGGCAGAAGCGAGGACAGCATGCTTACAGTTTTGACATCCTGTGGATTAGCTCTGGGTCGATGGACAGAAGAAAGGAGAGCGCAGCTTTTATTTTGAAATATGAGCGCGACATGACGAGAGCAGTGATAAAAACTGCAGGAAAAGTCAACAGCTTTGTTGCTAGTTGCGTTTTGGGTAAAAGAAGTCACTAGACAGGTCTGAAAATTCACTGGATCTACTGACAGTGGCTCATTAACAACACTACTCCACTCGGCTCACTCCCAAATCACGTGACAAGTCAAATCACAGTCTGTGTGGTTAGAAAATCTCATTTTAACATATCGAGAGATTATCACAAATGTGATTAATGGTTCAGCCCTAACTGACAAACATCCTCCTGATGGCCAAACAGAAGCAACATGCTTCTCATGGCCTTCATGTTCCCCTCCCATCAAAATGTGGGGTGCAGCCTGCAGTGTGTCTGCTTGTGTTCTTAGTTTGTTATTGAAGATCATTTTCTCCAGAACTGGAACATGATCTAAATAATATGAAGGCAGCTACATCATGTTACAGAGAGGGGACAGGATGGAGAGAAAGAGAYATGACCTGGTTATCAGTCTTCCACCACAGGTCAGTGATGAGCCTAAAGATGCTGAACAAGCTGCTTAGATAGATAAGATAGATAGATAAATCTTTATTGTCATTGTCACAAGAACAACGAAATTTAAAAGGTGCCATCAGTCAGTGCATATGCTAAAAAAAGAAAAAAAATTGTCTCACACTTTACGTATGCTGTAGAAAATACATAAGTAAGTGATAAAATAAAAACTAATAAATAAGAATAACCACATTCTCACTCACATCATTCATGATGATTAATGGTTGTTTTGATTGCATTTAGTTTTGTTATTGCTGTAGGATAAAAACTGTCTCTGAGTCGGTTGGTTCTTTTTCATGAGGAAAGGCCAACACAGTCACTGAGGAACCTTCATAACTCATACCAGGCTTCAAAACACTAACTTTATGCCAGCTCCACTTGTGCTGCTGAATGTCTTTTTAAAAAAGCCTCATGCAAGAACATGTTCGTATTCTTATCCTAAATTTCTCTTACTTTTGTTCGTACAAAGGGTTTGTAC
>NW_013953200.1:48348-49536 GCF_001266775.1 Austrofundulus limnaeus
GTGTAGCGCTGAGCTAATACATATATATGATGATAGCATTGAGGCTAATGCTAAAGCTAACAGGCTAAGCTGAGGTTCTTCTTAGAGAGCGTTGACAGAGAGGAGAAGGTAGAAATGACTCAGCCTGGAACTGAAAATATGGATGGAGGACAACAGAGCTGCTTCATGGAAGAACAACCTCAGCTTAGCCTGTTAGTATTCGCGCTAGCACCGACGCTATATTGCCTTATATGTATTAGCTCGACGCTAGTGCAAAGGCTAACAAGCTAAACTGAGGTTTTCTTAATTATCTAGCACAGTTGATGTTTATATTTTTACATTTCAGTACATGCAGAATCATTCACTTTAACAAAGTACATCTGAATTTRAAGAATGACAAGTGGTTGATCATCTTACTTTACACTTGGAGCAGAGGCTGCCTTTAAAAAGCGGGTGGATTATCTCAATGTCCTCAGTTCCACAACACAGACAATAAGCTGCAGAATAAGCAGAAACAAACAACTAATTAAAACGAGAGGAAGGCAGTAGATAATTCACAACATATCCAAAGAGCTATGTCAAAAACAGAACATCACAAACAGTTTGTGTGCTGTGGTGCTGTAAGATCTTCAGTAAACATTCACCTTCAATGTTCAGATTCAAGTCCATGATCCTTTTGATGGTCTTCTCTGAAAAGAGTAAATTAGGTTAACAATGTATCAGCACCTTAACACTCCTTTGTTTTATTGTAGATATATGAAACTAATTCATTAGTATCTTCACAAACAGATTATAACATTCAAATAATCTATAGTGTCTGCTGTAAACCAATATACTGTATTTTCATATCATTCACCCCCTCTAAGTGTCTCCGRTGAAAGCAGAACCACAGAACTGCTGAGCCAGCCATGAATCAGAATCACCTTTATTGTCATTATAATTTGCATAACAATGAAATTGTGTTTGCTGCTCCAAGGTGCTGGAGTTTTGAGTAAAACAAATCGTGTTTCCATCCAGTTGTAGAGTGAATTTTTATAGAACTTTTCAAAACTCGCAAAAAAATTAAATAAATAAAAATTTGAATCTAGACTGTTTCCATCTAGTTTCCCTCTCAAGGCTACGCAACGCGTGATTATGTCAGACGAGGCTACGCAACGCGTGATTATGTCAGACGAGGCTACGCAACGTGTGATTACGTCAGACGAGGCT
>NW_013953200.1:49546-54055 GCF_001266775.1 Austrofundulus limnaeus
AACGCGATTACGTCAGACGAGGCTACGCAACGCGATTACGTCAGACGAGGCTACGCAACGCGATTACATCAGACGAGGCTACGCAAGGCGTGATTACATCAGACGAGGCTACGCAAGGCATGATTACATCAGACGAGGCTACGCAAGGCGATTACGTCACAAGAGGCTACGCAACGCGTGATTTCGTCACACGAGGCTACGCAACGCGTGATTTCGTCACACGAGGCTACGCAACGTGTGATATCGTCACACGAGGCTACGCAACGCGTGATTACGTCAGACGAAGCTACGCAACACGATTACGTCAGACGAGGCTACGCAACGCGATTACGTCAGACGAGGCTACGCAACACAATTACGTCAGATGAGGCTACGCAACACAATTACGTCAGACGAGGCTACGCAACGCGATTACGTCAGACGAGGCTACGCAACGCGATTACGTCAGACGAGGCTACGCAACGCGATTACGTCAGACGAGGCTACGCAACGTGTGATTACGTCAGACGTCGGCGACAAGCTTTGCGGTAGTAAACAGGAAGTGAAACTTGCTAACTAGCAGAGGCTAATCATCTAGAGACAATGGAGCGATTTTTTTTGTGAATGCCTTGCTATTGGGCAAGTTGTAATTATTCTATCTATTCAGCTAGTACAGGCAATGTTTAACGCTGCCAGGAGACGTAGGGAAATAAACGCAATGTTGAACTACGCAGCAGAAAGGCAGTGCAACTACGTCGGGACGAGGCAGGAAAGTGGAAACAGCTGAACGTCACGTGAGGTAAATATGCGCTACGTCAGAATTTATTCGGCAAACGTGTTTCCATCTCCAGTTTTGCGCATTAACTACTTTGCGAATCATCCAAAAGCCACCTCAAGCGAGCGTACAAACCTTTTAGCGAATTGAGGATTTTTTTTCGAATTTTGCTGTTTCCATCCGACTTTTTATCGCATTTTTAATGCGACACTTCTAAATGTGCATCAAAAAGCCTTGATGGAAACACGGTTACAGGTATATGTGAGGTGTGTGTACGCAGCGTTCATACATGAGACCCAGATCTGGCAATGATGGACTGTAACCACGGCTGGCCCAGCTTTGGTTTGGTTTATGTGGTGCTGGCCCACACCTCTGGGCCTCCACAGGGCTGTCATTGTGTGTTGTATCTGGACTGAATGTTAGTGCATTGTGTGGGCCAGAAGCTTTTCTATGTGGGAACGCTCTCTTCAGTTTGAGTTATATAAATTACAACATGACAGTCCTCTTTATTGGCTGTTTTTAAAAYTCGTCTTAAATCCCATTTGTTTACTTTGGCTTTTGACACTGTGTGATGGGTTTTGTTGTCCATTTATACTAGATTTTATTTTTTGTAGAAATGTTGTTTTTATTCTAGATTTTAAATTAGTTTTTCAGTATTTTATTGTTTTTTATTCCTTGTTTTTACTTTGTTTTTTATTACTTGCTTTTATTTTTCTGTGGTTTTTATTCCTATTTTAATTGTGATTGAGTTTGTTTTTGTATGAGCTGTGTTGGAAGGTTGATTCTGTACAGCACTTTGCTCTACTATGGTGCAAAAAGTGCTTTACAAATAAAGTTGGACTGGATTGGACGCTTCAACATGAAGGGGTCATTCAGACTGAATTAAGACAGAGTTAAACACAGGTCTGAAAGGCTCCATGGCCTTTTATAACTCAACTCCAACCAGCTGTGGAACTAGTCTGGACCTCTTTTATTAGCATGTGTTCAGAAAATTGAACACAGCCCAGATAAGGTAGGGTTGTACAACTCTCATCAATAGAAGAGATGGGGAGGACCCAGGGCTCAGTGGAGTCGCAGCATCCTAGCTGAGACCACAGGCCTCTTGGTTAAATATGTTTGACTGCAGATTCTTTTGACAGAGTTCAGGTGTAAACCCTAAGTTTGTCACGGTAAGTTAAAGTCTAGACGGAGTCGGTAGGAGCTCCTGAACAGAGCTGAATCAGCAACAGCAGAAATTATTGGCTGATTTTTGATCCATAGTGGATACTGATCAAAGAGCTCTGGGCTCTCTTAACAATTACCACTAAATATCAAACAAAGGTATCAATGCGCAGATAAAAACCATGGGACTTGATAGTTTTTTTTAAACCTGCACATAACTGCATTTCGCACAGAATAATAAAACAGACTCATTGCAGCCAAAAAGCTGTAAAATATTGAGATGCTTTACATTTATTGGGTTTATGTGCACAGATTGGACTCTGTTAGCATTCTAARCATGACTACTGTACACACTAAGTTTGTTTCTATCATTTTCTGTTAGTCAGAGGCTGATGGACGAGGGGTTTATGTTCTATGAAAGTGCATGCCCTTTCAGAGGAAGGAATGTTTAAATGTTTTAAGATGTGGGAGGTGGGCTCTGATGTGGAAGGTTGAGACATGCCGAACTCTTATAAAAACAGGAAACTAGGATACAAATAAGGCGTTTATGACAAGTTCTCCAATCTTCGTCAGAAAAAATAGAGAGCTTATAAAAAGCATCTGAACCCTCAGTTCAGGGTCAGATCTTCACTCCAGCTCTTAGAGTAGTGCCCAGGCCTACGGTCTGCTGGAGGGATTGAGTACTTCAGTTGATCTTCTGATCCTGGGCATGAACACTCAGAACGAATGGTCATGTTTTGGTGAAGGTATTTTTGACGGGGGAATAGTTGTCTGGTCTATCTGATGTGGAGGGATGAAGATCGACCGTTTTATCCATTGCTGCACAAGTAAATCCAGGACGACCTCAGATGAAATCTTTTGCGACAGAAAATTGATTAACATAGTTAATGATGTTATCATTTTCCATTACCTGAGCTCACCTCAACAGCTCTTTATTTTTACTATGTTTACAGTCTCTGCTTAGGGTGAGATGAAGCTTATTTTGAGGATTATTGTGATTTTATGGCTGAACCCACTTTTGCTAAAAGCAAATAGAAAATTCTAAAACCATGAATGGACATTCTACCATAAGTTGTGTTTCCATTGCAAAWGTGCGCAAAACTTTGTCGATATTCTATTAATGTCGAAAAACACATTTTCACAACTGCAGTGTTTCCATTAAGTAAGAAATGTTATTAAAGTCACGTGAATACGTTTGTTCTCGCGATAAGTCATTACAAACATGGCGGCGATGGATGTAAACACATAGCATGTTGCTACCATGACACTAGCGCTCATCATCAGAGGAGACGTCGGCGTCTTTTATCGAGGCTTTCCAGAGACAAGTCCCTACTTGGGAGCGGCTACGTATGCTGTGTTTTTGGGAAATTGTAGTCGGTGAGTTTACTATTTTATACTACTTCTGTGATATTACTACTACTTCTACTTCCTGTTATCTTCTTAGTCGTGGTCTTTTTCACCAGTAGAAACAGCCGGTTCACGTGACTCCCATGATGCGAAAAAAGTGTTTCCGTTGCAGTTTTGCGAAAAACAACTATTTCGATATGACCGAAAAACCACCTCATCCTAGCGCAAAAAACATTTTGTCGAAAAAAAATTTTTTTTTTTCAAAATTGACGTGTTTCCATTGAGCAAATTTATTTTYGAAATTCTAATTTGCGCATTTTCCTGGTCAATGGAAACACAGCTACTGAAGTGAGGTTCTTCTACAAGTGTTAAATGTGCAAAACTGAGTTTTACCATCAAAATTAAGAATTCTTAATGGTTGACCTGGCCCAAATGGTTCTTAAACAAAACAACATCCGTGTGAACTACTAGCCCAATTCACAGAAGCTTTTCCAGACGATTTCAAGGAGCAACTGTCAAAGAGGGGTGTGGCCACAGTTAACAGATGGTGCCAGGGAAGACTTGACCTCTTGGCCACTGGTGGGGTAAATTCCCTGGATGGAACAGGGCGTGTCATCTGGAAGGATGTGTGCAGAGCTGGACTAACACTCCTCGCCACTCACTTCAACAGACTAATTTCATCAATTGCAAAGTCAACCCCTTCATTTGTACAATTTAGCCCTGACCCTTGTAACGAAGAATGAGTCAACAACAGACACAGTTTAAAAATAACCCTGCAGCTTGAATCCACTGTTAAAAATGCAGTCAAGTTACAGTTTACTAGGGCTGTGWATTGGCAAGAATTTAGCGAAAATACACATATCATGGCAGAGGGGTCACGATACGATATATCTTGATATATTGCGATACTGTAAGCAAGGTGATATATTGCGATGTTTTTGTCCAAAAATCCTATTAAATAAAAACCTCTTACTGGGGGGGAAATGAAAAACCAAAATTAATTGTCTCAGATAATTCTAATATTACATAGACATACTTTTGATACATTTAGCTGTGTTCTGCTTTGTATGTATTTTATTTTACTTGTTTCATGTTTCTTATTTCATCCATGTTTTCAATTATTAGACTAAACTTGCCAATAAATAGATTGAAAATATGTTTTTTGCAGTTCAGTTCAGTAAACAGATGATATGAAGCTGCTGCACACAGAGTTTCTGGGATCAGCTGACCTGCATCCAGAACCTGAT
>NW_013953200.1:54065-56201 GCF_001266775.1 Austrofundulus limnaeus
TATTTCATCCATGTTTTCGATTTTTAGACAAAATTTGCCAATAAATAGTTTGAAAATATTTTTTGCAGCTTTTAGTTTTTAATATTAATTTACAAAATGGTCACCCAACACTTAACAATAGCCTTTATGTTGTCATAAAGTTCAGTAAACAGATGATATGAAGCTGCTGCACACAGTTTCTGGGATCAGCTGACCTGCATCCAGAATATGATTTGTATAACTGTGGGTCGAACTCCCGAAAATAAACAGTAAATAAACGGAGAAGCTAAAAAACACAGTTAAACTGTTTTTGAAGCGAACACAGCAGGATAAACTTAWAGTATACGGACTTTGATGCGATCATCAGCCGGACATTGAGAGCAACAGACAGAGTTTTATGTCACGGGGGGAGTGCAGACCGAGCTCGCTCGAGGCGCTAGACGCATGCGCTATATATACATGTCTGCCTGCCTCCCTTGCGTAACGTGAAACCTGACTACAGTTGGAAAAAAGAGCGCACAAGACACTTAATTTGGCTTAAAATACAAACATTCTGACAAACAAGTAACTGTTTGTAACCTTACCTCAGCTTAGAAGGCAGAGGGTGTCGGTCTTTTCTGCTCAGATTCAGCTATCGGAGCATGAAGCTAATGTTTACTTACAATGCTAATGCTAACCTTGCTCTCTAGCGCTCAAGAGGTAAAGTAGCCAAATGGCTGGCTCACTGCTGCCAACTAGCGGTCAGAGGCTGAACTACAACATGAAAATGAACGGCTGGCAGGAAATTTGATGTTTTAAACCTTAATAAAAATCGATACAGGGCTTTAGAATATCGATACAGTATCGGGAAATGAAATATTGTGATATTTCAGTGTATCGATATTTCCTTACACCCCTACAGTTTACTTATGATATTAAAGGAACTGGTGACTGGATTGTGTCCTACCTCTGAGTTTCTGGTCAGGCTGTGTGTACACACTGGTGGCATCATTGACTTTATTGTAAACCTTGGCGTAGCTCTTCTTCTTGTACGGCACATAGTCTGGAGACATGTCGTCACTGAATCCATAGATCCAATTGTAGGACTTCTTTACGCTCTTCCCCTTATTCAGACCTCCTCTGCTTCTTTTTCTTTCCCATCCACTTTTCATATTCACCCACTCTCTAACCAGCTCGACCTTCTCCTCCTCCCATTCTCCCATCCCTTGCTTGGCCTTTGTTTTCAACCTCTCGTACGATGCCTTCTTCATTAGTGAGTGTGAGCGTTCTTCCTCAAACTCTAAACTGTTCACAGCTTTGGGCTTGGAGGCCATCTGTATGGAGCTGCATGACAGCCTGTTGAGCGACACCACCACTTCTTTCATCTCACTGCGGATGCTCTCCTTGCTCTTCACCAGGCTGGACGGCTCAGAGAAAGACTTGGCTTTCCTGAAGAGCTTCTTCATCACCTTTGGTCTACTGGCTTTTTTAAYGTCACCTAAAAGAATAAAATAAAAAGTCCCACATTTGATTAATTTAATTTTTGTTTTTCTGTGCATCTGTGTGTCTTTTAGCAAAAACATTTTAATGATGCTTCCAGGAGTATAGAGAGAATAGTTTCAGGAGTGATTTATGACCTCTTCCACACTGGAGCAGCATTTTGTGGAAACAMAAAGGTCTGAGCCTTGAGTCTACACTCAGACTGTCTTTCAGAAGCTCCTAAAAATATCTGTCAACATCAGAAGAGAAGTCCAGCTTCTGTTTTAAACTGTCAGGATGACTGATAACCTACTCCAACCTAGTCAAGGGTTCAATTAAGTGTTAAATAAAGAAAATATATCTTAAAACTTTTAATTTGTTTTTACTTTTTAGCTCTTTATAAAATACAATACTAATAAATACTACAGTAAAAACAAATAACAGCAATTATTATCAGAATATTTTCAGTAGTGCTGTTAAAGGGATCCATGATTAGTTGTAACATTAGACTTTATTTAATAAACATGTTTTAACTGTAAAATAGACTGTAAAAATACTGTAGGCTGTTTAGTTTTTATAGTTTTTAAACTAAAAGTTTAAAAATATATTACACGGACGGGGCCATTTTATTTACACACAAAGCATTCTGGGTAAATGATGACGTGGATAGGTCCTCGGTGCGAGGCTGCTAGCGAGCTA
>NW_013953200.1:56592-58243 GCF_001266775.1 Austrofundulus limnaeus
GTGGATATAGCTCGCTAGCAGCCTCGCACCGAGGACCTATCCACGTTATCATTTACCCAGAATGCTTTGTGTGTAAATAAAATGGCTCCGTCCGCGTTAAAATATGTTTTAAAAAATTTACAAAACTAAACAGCCTACAGTATTTTTACAGTCTTACAGTTAAAATATATGTTTATCAAATAAAGTCTAATGTTACAACTAATCAGGGATCCCCTTAAAAACAGCAGTCATGGTCTGCACTGCTTGGTGTGGTTTTTTTTCTCTTGAAAATATCTTAAATAAGTATTTGTACCATGTATTGRTTTGAGCCCATTGGGACCAGATGGCTGAAAGCCTCCAAACGCCCAGTCTAACATCTCCTTAAGAACCTCCTCTTCATCTTCAAGCACCGGAGAAAACTCCTTTTTACAGCGAAGTGCTGCCTCCTGAAAGAACCCAGAACCAAACATGTGAGCAGCAGAACAAAAACAAAGAAACATTTATAAGCAGCGTTGTGCATCAACACACTGGAGTGAGTCCATTGGTGAGTGTTGTCCAAAGCAAGCGATAAAGTGTGTTATGTTTGTGTTTGCACATGAACTACTGGACAAACTRCTGCACTACTCTGTCCTCCAGTGCAGTAGTTTGGTCATGTATGCAAATCAGACATGTCTGTATGCTAATGAATATTATCTGGATGCATTAGCATTAGCATTAGCATTGTACACTTTAAATACAATGTTACATTTTAGATACAAAACTCCCAGGAAGGAGGGAGGTGGTGGTTGCGTGATTATTTTAGCAGCTTTAGCATCTTCTCTAGCCACAAGCATTTGTAACTTGCAAACAACAGATGTTTATTTATTTATTATATTCCATGATTTTCAATGAAGGTATTTATTGTTCCTGATCTTCAGTTTTTCACCTTCCACCGTCACCTGGAATAATGAAACACTAGAGTTTATTTTCAATGTGAGACCTCTGGTTTGACCTAACACAGGGGTGTCCAAACTACGGCCTGGCCCTCAGCAAATTTAAAAAATATAATTGAATATGGCCCGCACAAGAAGCTTCAGCTCAACTATGTTGCACTTCTCAGTTTCAACACTGGATGGAGCCAGCCACAGAAACACAATTATAGAGAAGAGGACAATAGAAGAAGAACCTTTTTGTTACTGTGACAGTAGCAGCAGCAGCGGGATGTGGGAGGAGAGTCTGCCCTCGGCGGGTGAAATAAAAGATAAAATAAAGAAAATGGCTTTGATTTATTTAATAAAGAGCAAGCGAACGTTGCGCACAGCAGATAATTAACTCACCAGGGTCCTCATGTATCAACGGTGCTTACGCACAAAAACCTTGCGTACGTCATTATCCACACAAATCTCTGGATGTATCAAAACTCAACTGAACATGGAAATGTGCGCAGCCCCACGCCAACTCCAGGACTGGTGTCACGTTTCTGTGGTTCTGGTTCCAYTGGAGACACTTAGAGGTGATTCTGAGAAACTGTTCATGATGTGAAAATGATTATTGTTCACAGCAGACACACATGATTAACAATTATTACATCCACATGATTAACAATTATTACATCCACATGATTAACGATTAACAATTATTACATCCACATGATTAACAATTATTACATCCACGACTAACAATTATTACATCC
>NW_013953200.1:66954-69739 GCF_001266775.1 Austrofundulus limnaeus
ATCATACATTGTATTTTTCTGGATTTTTGTTTTAGATTCCATCACTCACAGTTGAAGAGTACCTATGATAGAAATTACAGTCATCTACAAGCTTTGCAAGTGGGAAAACCTGAAAAATCAACAGTGKATCAAATACTTGTTCTCCCCACTGTATCTAATTATTACAGTAAAACTGATCCATTTGTTTTCATTATTTTACAGAAAATGGTGAAGGACAGTTAACCAACCCCTCACCTGACCTTAAAACCCCCTCGATACAACTTTATCACCCCCCCCCAACCCATGCAAAGACCAACTCCGTGAAGGATGGTTCGAATAGAGAAAGTGAGTATCAGTATGTCATTTGTAGTGTGTGGCCCGGCCCTTTGTTTATTTTTTTCTGTATTTGGCCCTCACTAAAAAAAAGTTTGGACACCCCTGATCTAACACATAGGAATAAATTTGTTCTCCCAACTACATGAGTTATCTGGACAATCCAGAGGATCCACTTCTCTTATGTGTCTAATACAATAATATCAGGAGACAAAAGATCCACTAACCTGCAGGGAGGAGAAGATGGCCTCTCGGTATGTTATAAGGGTGGCAAACGACTTGGCACAAAAGTGCCGACCAAATTCAGCAAATGGCTGCAGAGTCTGCAAACTGACCTGGAAACAGAAGAGAAGTCCGTTCAAGGAACTGAGGCAGAACTAAAATATGATTTACATCAAATATGATGGCTGCTACAGCAAAGTGATCTCAGGAAAACACAACTCAGGCTAGTTTCAATATAATAAGCTCTAATTAATTTGATTTTAGCATTGACAGCAATCACTGTGGGACATTTCTTATTAAAACTTTGGCTTTAACTGTTTTGATTTCAATTTGTTAGCGTACTATCTCATCCATGACCCCCTTGCGCACATTTTAATGAAACTCTTAAACCTCTTTCACAAAACATTTCCATGAAACCACTGCACAGACCAGTCCAGCTTTAAGCTCTCTTGGGTCATTCATAAAGTCACAGGACAAGATGGACAGGTCCTGCTCACATGTATGCCTTCAGAAATGAATCCAGCAGTGCAGAACCAAAAGAGGCGTGGAGCAGATCTCACACATGGACACAGTTATAGGTACCCATCGCTTAATGATGGAAAAACCCACAATAGCCACAGAAATAACTAGAATCTGACAAAAGTTATAATAAATAAAAATGACTCCATAGGTTTTGCCAGGGGTTGTATTTGTTAAACCTGTCCTAGGTAGAATCTGAGATGAATAATGTGTGAAAAAACACCAGTCCCAGTCAGAAACAGCCATGAGAGCCAGAGGAATCAATGCCTGTGAGGCTCCGGTACAAACTGTTCAAGCTACTCCCTCACACAGTGCATACCCATGATCAAGCTTAACATCAGTGGGCTGCAGCTGTGCTAATGGCACAGAGATACGCTAACGTGACAGGAAAAGCTCTCAAGCCTGAGATATATTCGCGCTTTGGTCCACGGGCTCGAGCGTGCGGAGTGTGAGCGCACTGAGCCGTGCGGCTTCTGCGTTTACAGTTTCGCCGCTGTGTTTATCGTTGACGCGCGGTGGCGCGCAGCAAAGTGCTGTTCCTTTACGGACCAGCAGGTGGCAGTGTGCTCTAAAACCTGTGCACAGGTTGTAAGAAACGGTTGTAGGAGAAGAAATGTTTGACGTCACACAACTTTATTTTGTTTCTGTTTTATTCATTCATGTTCTTAATTTGTTTTTTCTTTGCTAACTAAGCGTGGAGTTATCTACCACATTTGCCCTTGCTCCCTCCTGTTTTGGCCTTGTACCTCTAGTTTTTAAGTCTATTTTGGAGTGTAAATTATGTTAAATAAAATGGAACAACATTGAAATATCCACTGCAACTTTCCTTCTCAGTTTTGTTTGCATATTGTCTTATTCTCAAAGTCATCAACAGTTTCACTCTTTAAAATTATGTATGAAACAGACTTTTTATAATTGTAAGAAGAACATTTGATGTTATTATAAATTGGAAACCTCAAATGTAAAGTGAATATAATTCCCATCATGAATCAAAAGAAAACTTTGCTTCTTCACAGGGAAAATCCCCAATTTTTAAATTTTGTTATTAAAAATCAAGTTTTTTATTAGTACTGATCAAAAGAGTAATTCTAAGACATTCTTTAGGTTTCTTTTTCAGATAAGTAAATTTTTCCAAGCCTTTCTACATGGGAAGGACCTGTGGAAGGAGGTCTGTGTCAGGACTGACAAAATAACCCAGGGTACAGGCAGGTTTCAAAAATCAAAAAAGCACAAGGCCTTTAATGAAAAACTCAAAGAGGCTGATAATACAGCAAAAACTCACTTGACTTGGAAGTAGACAAAGAACATGAAGCAGGACACGACCAGGTAGACAGAACACAACACAATGATCCGACACAAGACTGAGACAGGACAGGATTTAAATACACAGAAAACTAATGACTAAACAGAAAACACCTGAGGAGAAACACAAGGGTGACAATCAGACTGACAAGGAGCAGCTGGGCWAGGACACACTGGGGAACATAGAAAACACTAGGAAAACTAAGGAGAATAAATACAGATCATGACAGTCTGAAACACAGCAAAGAACAAGGGGAGGGTGTGTGGTGTGTTTGTTCACACTTTCAGGCCAAGTCCAGCGTGTGTGTGTGTGTGTGTGTATATAAATATATACAGTATATTACTAGAGGTGCTAATGGCATTAAATTTTCACCAGATGTCGGTAACAACCCAAGTGATCCATACTTACAAAAAAATCAAACCATAAATG
>NW_013953200.1:72741-74854 GCF_001266775.1 Austrofundulus limnaeus
CATTTATGGTTTGATTTTTTTGTAAGTATGGATCACTTGGGTTGTTACCGACATCTGGTGAAAATTTAATGCCATTAGCACCTCTAGTAATATATTTACTGAAAAAATGGTGACGTGTTCAATACTTATTTTACCCGCTTGGCTCGATTATTGCAAGGCCTTATATGTCAGAATTAATATGTCTTCCATCTCTCACTTACAGCTTGTAGAAAACTCTGCCGCTCACTCCTTAACTAATACACGTGAATATGAACACATCACTCCTGTTCTTTCTTCTTCGCACTGGCTCCCGGTTCAGTTTAGAATACAATTCAAGCTGTTATTTGTTTTTAAAGCCTTAAATGGCCTTGCACCACCTTACATCTCTGATCTCTTGAAAATCCATCAACCAAGCAGAGCTTTGCGGTCCGCCAGTCAACATCTGCTCGAGGTGCCTCGCTCTAGGAGCAAGAAATGGGGGGACCGGTTCTTCTCTGTTGCTGGCCCAATAGCGTGGAATAGTCTTCCCTATGAGTTGCGTGCCATCTCTGACCTGGTCCTGTTCAAAGCCCAACTTAAAACCTTCTTTTTCAAAAGGGCGTTTGGTGTTTTATTTTTAGCATTTTGCATATCTTTTTTACTTTCTTTTATTGTAATTTGTGTTTTTAACTTGTACTGATTTTTATGGCTTGATTGTATTTGTTTTACCTTGTGAAAAGAAGGATTTTACATAAAATCAAGAATATTGTGGACAACCCTGACCATCCTCTTCATCAGACTGTCATAGAAAGACAAAGTGTCTTCAGTCGGAGGCTTCTTCAACTTCGCTGTAATACAGACTGCTACAGAAGATCTTTCCTGCCTTCTCTTACTTATTACTGATTAAAACTTATTAAAACAAGGATATAACAACACAAAAACTCTTAGCGTTGATGTTGACATGTTGATTTTTTAGTCAGCATGCTTTTGTTGAAAGAGTGGACCCTAGGGTACATGACAACACCTGAAAGGTTCAGTAGTGGGGTGTGCATGGTGAGCCACCCTAACCCACAGACTAAAACGATGAACATTTTCATCTTCTGTTGGGGTTGTGACCTTTTGACCCCCCTGATGACATCATCAAGCGCATGTTTGTTTAATGAAATGGTGGTGAGCCATGGACTAACCCAACCTGTGTGAAACTTACCTGAGAACGCACTCTCTGTCCATACCACTCTACCATTCTCTTCTCTGGAACACAACTCTCTGCTGTGACGGGTATAATGATGCCCGGCCAGGGAGAGAAACCCTCAATCTGCCCCCAGACCAACTCCCCCTTTGGATGGATACATGACAACATACAGATACAAAATTACCTTAAATTATCAAGACACTGTCTCAGCCTATTAAATGACCAGTACTGACTAAAACCAGCTTCTAAATCATAAAACTATGAACACTAATTTCCCTCTGGGATTAATAATGTTTGAATTGAACTGAACAGTAAAATATACTTACAATAGATTTTTCTGATAGTTGTGCAGAGCAYGATTTTGTGACCGGAGAATCCAAGCTGGGATCTTCATCACTTGTCTCGATGAAGATATACTCTCCCTGTTGAATCCCTTTACCTGCAGGGCAGCAATACATGAGCAACTTCAATGTTTAGTTTTTGGTGCACAGCTTCACAAGCTGCTGACTGGCAGGTGATTGACAGATAAAGGTTGGGACAGTCTGGTGTGGAGAAGATCTTGAATGTCTGTTCAGAGATGTGGCTTTCTGTCAAATTTATGTCACAAGGTCTCATGGAGATWTGTGGAAAACATTTTGGTTTAATCTAAAGTGGAATGATTTGTATCTTTCAAACACTTTAATAGTGATTCACAGTTCTTTTTATGATTTGATTTTCCATTGATGTCCCACAAACAGGCAGAGTGTTGGTAGAGTCTGTGTAAATTTGTGACTTTTAGGAATGTAATAAATTCTCTGCATCATTATTCAGGCATTTCAATAATAAAAACATAATTTGAGAATCCAAGCTGGCCTAAAATAGGAAAGGTTTAGTCTGATTTAAAGTGTATCTTACCCCTCTGTGAAAAGATAACTCTGCCCCAAGGCGAAATTTGAAAAATGCATCAAAGTGGGTGGGTAGGGG
>NW_013953200.1:77235-80306 GCF_001266775.1 Austrofundulus limnaeus
GTTTATACATGAGGCCCCTGGTCTTTCTGCATATGAGGCCCCTGGTCTTTTTGCATATGAGGGGCTTGATTGCTTGATTGCTTGCTTGCTTTCTCAGGATGTACCAAACTGTACATTTTATCACTCCTAATATTGTAGCAATTTCTCAGATGTTTTTTTTCTGTTTTTGCAGCTTAAGGATGGCTTGTTTCACCTGCATGGAGAGCTCCTTTGACCACATGTTTACTTAACAGCAAAACTTTCCAAATGCAAGCAGCACACCTCAAATCAACTCCAGGCCTTTTATCTGCTTCATTGAGAATGACACAATGAAGGGATTGCCCACATCTGTCCATGAAATAACCTTGGAGTCAATTGTCCAATTACTTTTGGTCCCTTTAAAAACAGGGTGGTACATGTTAAGGAGCTGAAACTCCTAAACCCTTCATCCAATTTTAATGTAGATACCTTCAAATGAAAGCTGAATGTCTGGACTTCATGTCCATGTACATTATATAACTATAACTTGAATATGTTTCAGTTAAGAGGTAAAAATACAACATTTGTGTCAGTGTCCAAATATACTGTATATATGGACCTAAATGTAAGATGGGGTATATAAGAAGGATCATCAAGTACACGATGAAAATGATCATCTGTAAATAGTTAATCAAATTAACATTAATGCTACTTAAGAAATTTACAAATGTCTTACCATTTGCCACATTGTCTTTGTTTGAAAATATTATGGACTCTTCTGTGATATCCACCACATCTGTTAAAGAACAACCCACAGTTCATTGGTTAGTGTCAACACCTGGAGATTACAGGAACTGCAGTAGATTGATTTTACTAAAGCAAAGACACATGTAAACTAAATCACCACGACTCCATGGCAGACTTGCAGTACCTACCTGAGGAGTTGTCAGAGTCCTCTATGCTGTTGTAGTGTTTCATGGTGTTATATGTTGGAGGTCCAGCTGCAGGACTGTCACTGTCTGTTGAACTTTCTTCATCCTCCTTTTCTCTTGTCTGGYCAGGAAGTTTCTTTCTGCGGATGGAGGATCTTCTTGCCCACCATTCTGGTTGGGGTGAGGCCTTATGTGTTTCCTCCTTGTCATGAGGATTTCTGATGTTCTTGTATGCCTGTCATGGGGTGAAGAGACCAATGAAAAGTCAGTTCTTCAAATCACATTGGTTATGGGTTGATGTGTAAAACAAAAACACCATCTGAAGCCCGCACACACACGTTTCTGCAGCTTCCACTGCTGGGAAAACTTACCAAATGGAACTCTGCTTATTGGAGTTCAATCAATGAGGAAGACAAATAAAACAAATCACCCGTTTCTAAGTTGCCAGTTGAAGCAAAAAGTCTCAATGTCCCGTAAAACGCTATCTAGCAGTATGAACACAACGCTCCGCTCTACACACTGCGTGCGCACATACACAACACAGCGCTCCGCTCTACAACTGCGTGCGCACATACACACGCTTGTTCTTCTATCCTCGTGAGGACTTTCCTTCCCCTCCGTGAAGCAAAAACATGCACGCGCACACACGCTCTGGTGCGCAGTGAATCAACAGGTTTTTTTTCAACCCAGAGTCGGAAAAACTTTTCTTTTGTTGTTAACTGTGTAAATGATATGTGGATGGTTGCTTGCTCTTAAGTCTCTGTAGCAAAGTTCATCGGGCTCTCTGCTCTGGGAGCGCAGCAGCAGCAGATCATTCCAGCAGCATGACTAAGCTCACCTGTATGGCAAGCCGCTGTTACATATAATTGGCTTCACCACAGTTACATTCCAGGTTCTGAAAATGGTTTTATGACTACACAGCTTAGTTTTTAAACGAGATACATAAAATTCAACTAATACAAACTAAATTTAAGACTTTCACGTTGTGTTATTTTCATTATTTTAGAAAGCTTTTTCTCATTTAATAAATATTAGTAATATTTCTGCTGTTAATCATAATTCTCTGTTCATCAGGTTTGGCCCAAGATCCTGAAGGCATGAGTTGTCCATCTGAGAAACATGTGTAGTCTTAAATACATTTAACCATGAAATGTTTAAGATGTTGATAAGATGTTCAGCTCTTAAACATTTGCACTTAAAATTTAGATTTTTTTTTCATTTTCTTTATCAGGTCATTGAATCACTTTAAATACTTTTCAGTAAGTTATAGGTCTACAATTCTGGTTCAAATATAGAACTTTATTTTTGCTAGATTGTAAAATAATTGAGTTAATTTTGTCTTAATGGACAATGATATTAAAAAGCAAACCTGTAAAACTTCGATGTTAAATGCGATGCGTTTGCAAATTTAGGTGTACCTAACTTTTGTGCTGGTGCACCTAAGGAAAAGTTAGGCCACCGGTACAACCAGTGCAAAAAGTTAGTCTAGAGCCCTGACTCCAAACTTTATTTTACTAATACGTTAAGTCATAATTTTCTTACCTTTTAAAAAAGCTTATTCTGATTAAGGTTTCAATAAAAGACACCGACAGGCTTAGGTTTTTTGTTCTGCAGTGTCTGAAAACAATTTAAAAAATAGGAACTAACCTGTACAACGTAGTCCCCACCACTTTAGTGGGGAACATGGTCCATGGCACACTGAGCATTTATTCAAGGAGGATAAATGCACTTTTTCAATGTTGTGGTTCTTGCACTCTAAAAAGAAAAAACAACATAAGGTCAAATTCTTCATTTAAACAATTACTCACCAATGATACTAAACACTGGATTATGATTCTAAATCTCACAAGTTTACTTCATACAGATCTAATCAAACTAGTTTAACTTCTTTACCATTTTTTCACAGAAACTTCACCAGTAAAAATTAAGTCTTGCCCCTTGTGCTAATCATACCTACTAACTCTAATAGATACAAAATATCAGTTATGTAACATAAGAAACAAGTACATAATTTTTTTCCCACAGTCAATAAAATAATTTGTTCCACGTNAGAATTAGAGCCACACTGTGTAATGATCACTGTCAGATATTTAATTTACCGTCAGAATCAGACTTAAATAAAAGTTCCCGTGCGCAACTCCATTCATCTGCTTCCTCCTCAGACGATCCTGACCCACAGAC
>NW_013953200.1:81470-82955 GCF_001266775.1 Austrofundulus limnaeus
TTATAACCTGAATAAAGTCCAAATTGGTGGAGGCAGGACATGAGGTAAGGTAGACTGGCATCTAGGTCAGATAAGGTCACAGAACATCATTGGCATATAGACATGTTTTGTATTCTCTTCCCTTAAGTATGATTCCCTTAATTTCTGGGTCTTCCCTAATTTTTTGAGCAAAGTGGCTCTATAAAGAGTGCAAAGAGAATTGGGCTCAGAGGGCATCCTTGTCGGCATCCTCATTCCAGTGGGAATGTGCCTGAAAGGCCGCCATTTAATTTGATCCTTGCTACTGGCGAACTGTATATTGATTTTAARCAACTTGTGATTGKGTTGTTAAAATCAAACCGCTGTAGAACCAGATATAAATATTCCCATCTTACAGAATCAAAGGCTTTTTCAGCGTCAAAACTAATTGCTAAAGATTTTAAATTATTTCTGCTCATAGTGTCAAACAAGTGTAACGTTCGCCCCACACCATCCTGTGCACATCCACCTTCAACAAATCCCGTCTGGTCTGTGCCAATCAACCCGGGGACAACACTCTCTAGTCCACTGACAACTATTGAAGTGAACACTCCATAATCAATGCTCAAGACAGAAATGGGCTGGCACAAGCCACACCCACCCCTGTCCCCTCCTGGCCCCAGTACAATGGACACCATCGCCTGCCTCCAGGATGGCGGAATCCCACCTCCCCCAAGGACACGATCAAAACACTTCAACAGCAACGGTGCTACAGGTCTCCCAAAAAGTCCTGCACCACTCAGCTGGCAATCCGTCACCACCGGGCGACCCACTTGTTCCCAATTTTGAGACAGCTTTATCAACCTCCGCAGGTGCCATTTCCACAGATATCCACCCACTTTGCTCCACGCCAATTGAAGGGAGATCCAATGAGTCTAGAAACCGCTCCACTGAGGGAAGCCCCACCAGTTCGGGCCAACCACRCAACCCCCTGCAATACACTTCAAACGATTCACGCACCTCGTCAGGCGAAAAAACCCATCTGGTTGGAAATGGGATTTTTAATTTTATATATGGATCTGTCTAGTTGTTGTTGCCCCAATCACCAGGCTAATATTTTCCTTGCCCGAGGTCCATCTTCATAGTAAGTTTGTTTTGTATATTTGAGATTAAGTATCACCTTATCATTGAGTTTAGAATTTAAATCCGCTCTTATTGCAGCAATTTGCTGTAGAAGATTGGGGTCTTTGGTTCCAACATGCTTCTGCTCTAAAATGTTTAACTGTTTAGTCAAGTCACTAAATTGTTCAGATTTCTCTTTTTTTCTTCCTTGATGCCCACATTATGATTTTCCCATGCAGTACTGCTTTTGCCGCATCCCATAATATACTTGGGGACATTTCATTGCTGTTATTAAAATCTATATATTCCATAAGTTCCTTGTTAATAAATTCCTCAAATTTGTTATCGTTCAACAGAGCTGTGTTAAGTCTCCATATTGTTGTCTTGGGATGAGAATCTAAATAT
>NW_013953200.1:83035-84825 GCF_001266775.1 Austrofundulus limnaeus
CCCTGTATCTGTCTGCTCTAAGTAGGAAAAAATAATCAATTCTTGAGTAAACTCCGTGAGGGTGAGAGAAAAAAGTGAAGCCAATGGGTGGCATTCCCTCCATACATCAACTAAGCCAATCTTTTTAAATCATTTTTTATATATATACAGAGATTCTGGGTTGATTTTTTCAAAGGGTTTGAGGAATCCAGGGAAGGATGCAGTTGTGCATTCCAGTCCCCACATATCAAAACACCAGCTGTTTCAGCCACTATAAGATCAAATATTTTATCAATAAGTGTTTTGTCATGTCCTGGAGGTCTATATACGTTGAGTAAAGTTACTGTACTTCATTTGAGTCAAGTGTTCCCCTTACCAAAACAAAACGGCCTTCTTTATCTGTAATTTGTTTGGATACCTGAAAGTCCACATTATTTGCAATTAATATTGCCAMGCCCCTAGAGTGTCCATTTGAGTGGGAGGAATAAAATGTCTTTTTAAAACCCATTTTTTAAATTATTTTTCATGGTTCTCTTTTGTTAAATGGGTTTCTTAACAGAAGATTATTTGTTGCTGTTCTCTCTTCATCTTAGCTATAAGCTTTCCTCTTTTAATTGGATTCTGTAACCCGTGTACACTAATAGTTATAAATTTAAATGGTTGTGGGAACATAAATCTTTAAATGAATAAATCCCTCTAACTTACACATCCAAGGTGACCTTAACAATAAAACATTTACAAAACTCAAAAAAATAGAACCTGGAACTTGAAAAAGTACAAAAGGAACGACTTCCAACACAAAACGACTCATTAAGGAGTCCCTGATGAAGACAAAGGCCCCATGAGGCTCTTCTCGTGGGGGTCTCTCCAGTGCTAACTGACCTAGCTCGGTACGAGTGTAAGCTCAGTGCACAATCAGAGCCTTTAAACTGGCTCCCAAACAACAGTCAAGTATTATCTACTTTTAAATCAGTAACGTATTTCTTATTAACATTAGCGAAGGTTAACTTAAGTTTTGTTATAATGGTGTCTGACACAGTGTCTCTATACGAAAATGTTCAGTTCTTAGTCCACACGCTGGATCAGATCACTGTGATTGTGTATCTTACCACATGAGTTTAAACAAGAGGCGCGTTTGGAGGAGCGGCAGCGTCTCCAGCCTCATGATGAAATCCGCTGAGTTTTTTCCATGCTCTCTATCCATGTGCGTCGGGGTTACTTCATTTGGCCTCCTTCGTCACCCAGGACAGTCTGTCCAACTTCTCCATCTGTGCTGGCGTGTGGGAACCATCGTTGCTAGTAGTGCAGTCAGGCGCGAGACCCCTCTTCTGCAGATCCTTCATGGCGTCCGCCGCAGTGCTATACGTGATCGAGCCACCATCAAAAAACACACGGAGCTTAGCCGGCGGTGGGGTTTGGAAGTGGAGACCTTTTTCTTTCAGAAGTTTGCTGATAGGGGCGTAAGCTTTCCTCTTCTTTTGAGTCTCTGCCGGATAGTCCTGATCGAAATAAACCCGCTGCTGGTTGAGGTGAATTTCTCTTTTCTTCCACGCGGTGCGAAGCACCATGTCCCTGGTTCTAAATGCCAGAAAGGAGATCACCACGGAGCGRGGGCTCGCAATCTGCGGTGGTTTGGGACCCAAAGCCCGGTGGCAGCGTTGTATAGCCCGGTCGATATCTTGGAGTGACAGCTCAGCCTTAATGAAACCGTCCATAAATTCCAGCAGATTATCTCCCTCTGTATCTTCTGGAATCCCGTACACACGGATATTATTTCTTAGTGAGCGTGCTTCTAAATCAGTCAGTTTGGC
>NW_013953200.1:85131-86204 GCF_001266775.1 Austrofundulus limnaeus
CTTCCTTCATGTCTTTACGGATAGCTACGATCTCTTTATGGATAGCTCCGATGCTAGCTTGAAGCCCTTCCATAGCCATGTGCTGGTCTGATGCGCTTTCATCGAGTAATGAAGTTCTCTCGCCCGTTTCTTCTGTCTGTTTTGATTTCCCGTTACTTTTTGATGCTTTTCCCCTTTTCATCATAAAATGGTCGGTCTTAGTGGGTTAATTCAGCTCTGGCAAAGGGGATTTAGCCGACCGAGTTGGGAGTTCTGGTTAATGCGTCTGTTCACCTCAGCGCCATAACCGGAAGTCGGACAATGATTTTTTAAAAAAGTGAACCATTAAAACATCAATGTTAAATGTGATGTGTTTGCAAATTTGGGTGAAACTTAGGGCTGCACAATATTTYRAAAATTTATCATTATCGCAATAATATACTGTGTAGTATGCATATCACAACAACTGCATAAACTGCAATAAATGGTTGACTCAAAAGTTTGCATCTATTCATTTTGTCATTCAGATGGAAGCTTGAAGTATTTCACCAGTCGAATGAAGCCCTTTATATATTTGGTCAACTAGATGGATCTCTTCATATTTAAAAAAAATTAAGGCTGGAATGGAAATGATTAATTTTTTTAGGTTGTTTTCTTGGCTTTGAACGCAAAGCAGAAAGACATCAACACTACATGCTTATGTATTTGTTCATTTATCGCAAATCATATCATCATCGCAATATTAAGCACTGTTATCGCACATCGCAGGTTTTCCTAATATTGTGCAGCCCTAGTGCACCTGACTTTTCTACTGGTGCACCTAAGGAAAAATGTTAGGCGCACCGGTGCAACCAGTGCAAAAAGTTAGTCTAGAGCCCTGATAAATATTACCTTTTGTACAATAAAATGTCAGCAAATGCTCATTTACTGTTGTTAACTCACCATGGCAACAATATTTGACATGGGCATTTACATTTTTGTTAAGTGTATATATTTATTTGTTTATTTATTTATTATGGTAAATTAGGGGACGTAACGTATGCTGACTAGACATAACATTGGTACCAGTAATACAGATCTACACAGTTCAGCCT
>NW_013953200.1:86968-88727 GCF_001266775.1 Austrofundulus limnaeus
TATGTATATCTCTATATATGTATGGGTATGTGTATATATTTATATATGCCCTCCATGTATTTATCCATTTATTTTTCAGGTGAGCGGACAGATGTGTGGTCCTGTGTTTTGTTGGTGTATATTTAATATACTTCTTATCGCTATTTCAGTCTTTCTATCTTTCTAATTACTTCTCTCTGTTTTTCTCTCTGTCTCTATTTTCTCTTCACTTAAAAAAAGGTCACTGATGATGAAGAAATAAACTAAATAAACTAATATTTAGTTTCGTTTTCTACTCAAGTGACAAAAAATGATCTTTTCTCTGAAGCAGGTTGTTAAATTAGGCAGATGAACAGCTTTGATGAGCAGCTGGTTTGATCCAGATTCCTGATCACGTCTTTTTTCCATTGCCACCATTAACAAGAAAAAAATGTTTTTCCTCCTCAGACTTGTCACCCAACACAACACTGATCATTGAGGAAAAAAACTATCCAGCCATCACTATTATTGCTTATATACAGGGTTGCACATAAAATGTTTGGTCTGGTTCTCAGGAGAGAACCTGGGGTTGTTGCTTGGTGCTCATATTTTCCTTCACTGGTTTAACACATTTAYCTATAGGGGTGTCRGGGCATTTATTATCACCCTGTTGTGTTTTATGACTCCTATCAGCTGGCAATGTCTCAGGACATCATGCCAAATCAAAATTCTTTATTTTGTTTTTTTATTTTTACYCTGCATACATTTTGTAAACTACCTAAGTGGCCAATGGGCTGACCCATGGACATATGTCATCTCAAAGTGAACATTTATTCAAAAAAATATATTTAGATGGTTTCAGCTCATGTAATCATTTAAAATTATTTATCCTTCATATTTTATCATTTGTTGAATTACATTTATCCCAGAGCAGCTGAGTCACAGTATGATTCTAAATATAAACATGTTTAGCACATCAAGAACCTTGTTGTTTTCATTAAATTGAGAAGAATGAAATTTGTGGATCTTTCTGGTAAATTAAAATAACATTTAAAACTCATTCACAAAACATGACAAGTTTTTATTTTTTTGGATGGGTGATGACGTTAAACATAGGCTCATCTTTGCTTTGATATGGGGCAAATAAATGTTCATCTGTTAGAGCTAATATGGTTTAGAAGAACTGGAACAGTGTATCTCACAGAAAGACTCAGTCTGCGGCGCTGAGGCACGTTCCCGTCTCTCAGGAGGAGTTTAGTCACTGATGCAAAGTTGGACAGATCTGTTCGATGACGACGCTCTGAACATATATTTAATATAAAGTTAGGTTTTACAGACCAAAGTCTCTGGTAGTTCAGGAGCAAAGTGCAGGTCTCTGCTGAAAACTGCTCTGACTGAAAGTCCCGCCCTGCTCTGCTCTGATTGGATACAACGGCTCTGGAGTTTGTCTGATTTGTTGAAAGCAGAGTCCGTTTAACCCTTAGGACCCCTCTGCCCTCCTCTGACAGATCCAGTCACACCAGTGAGGCTGGATTTTTTTTTTGTTTTGTTTTGTTTGTTTTTAAGAAATCAGGTCACATTTGCGACCGTGTTGTTTTCACAATCTCAGGTACAATCTTAGGTACGCAAGTGAGCTTTATGACATTCCATCTGGTGCGCTTTTTCTTTTTTGATCGCGCACCTGTGCTCCACTTATGTGCAACTCTGTTTATATACAGTGGTTTGCAAAAGTATTCATACCCCTTGAACTTTTCCATATTTTGTCACATTACAACCACAAACATAAATATATTTCACTGGA
>NW_013953200.1:90192-91958 GCF_001266775.1 Austrofundulus limnaeus
CATTAAATTCCAGTGAAATATATTTATGTTTGTGGTTGTAATGTGACAAAATATGGAAAAGTTCAAGGGGTATGAATACTTTTGCAAACCACTGTACTTATCTATGAGCTGTGGAGGGCAGAGAGAGGAATCATGATCATTTATGGCCTGCCACATCATTAGCTCATTTATACTTGGTCAGGAAAAGACATCTAAAATGACACAATCACTGACCCGTTGCCTCACGTCATATTGAAGTATAACCCAAGATTAATCGTCGACACAATGACAGGCAAATGTAGATTTAGCTGATATGCAGATAAATGTATTGTGTKTCCAAGAGACCAAGTGAAAGAGTAGCAAGCTTCACTGTGTTAGAGCAGGGTTTGAGCTGTTTGACCATTGTGAAGACAGTGGAGGAAATGAATGGAGTGGTCCTGAAGGACGAGTTTGAAAGGAATGCAGAGGTGAAAGGAATGTCAAATGTGACCCATCATACCAAAACGAGGATTAAGTCAACTTTGGTCAAAATTATCTACCGGTAATTACATTTTCACATTCTTGGCTTTAAAAGCTACATTTTGACACCTGGATCATTCTGATATCATAATTAAGTCCATATATATGACTTAATTTGTCTTGTTGGTTACAATAATACATAAATATTTGGTCTGAATCCTAATTTTATGTCATTTTAATGAGGAATTTTTATGTCCTTATAAAGAGGAAACCACAAATTATTTTCAAATATTGAGATTTCTCAGCTAAAAAGAAACAAAACTTTGCTAACTCACAGGGAAAAACTCAAAATTTTAAGGCGTTTTTCCTCAAAATCTATTTTTTTGTTGCTACTACTCACAGAAATAATTCAAAATTTAGTTTTATGACTATATTTCAGAGAGTTCATTCAAATGATACATTAATAAGGCTTTTATTCATTATATTTTGATAAATTGCAATTTTTGTTAACATTTTAGTCAAAACACTATATTTGCCTATTTCTCCATATACCAATTTTGGACTTAATCCTCGTTGTGATGTGATGGGTCATATATATGGTAGAAGGTCTGACGTTGAATGTTGTTAGCGGTTATGCTCCACATGTTGGATGTGATGTAGAGGAGACAGGAACTCTGGAAGGATCCAAACAAAGGGAGGGAGAACATTTCCAGGGGAGAGACTGGTGATCAGTGCAGATCTGAAGGGACATGTTGGTGAAGGAAACAGGGAGGAGGAGAAAGTGATGGACAGGATAGAAATGAGATGATTAAAGATAAGGACTAAGAGATAAAGTTAGAGAGGTCAAACTGAGATGGTCTGGACGTGCAGGGGAACAGTGAGTATATTGGTAGGATGTTAGAGATGCAGCTGGAGATATTTGTATGGAGTTACAGAGGACATGGAGGTAGTTGGAGTGAGGACAGATGAAGCAGAGTGACATGGAGGAGGGTGACTTGCAGTGGATGGAGGACAGCAGAGCTGCTTCATGGAAGAAGAAGCTTAGCCTGTTAACCTTCGTGCTATCACCAACGCTATATTGCCTTATATGTATTAGCTCGGTGCTAGTGTGACAAACAAACCAGCTAAACTGAGGTCCTCTCTATATTTTCAGTTCCAGGCTGAGTCATTTCTACCTTCTCCTCTCTGTCAACGCTCTCTGGTTTCATTTAAAAGAGTCGATCATCAGATATTGTCCAAGATTAACCTTCAGGGTGGAGATGGCGCCGGTGTGTGTGGCTGCTCGTCTGTCATTCTCACGTATGCTGATGTTTATACTGTTTCTGACC
>NW_013953200.1:93022-94352 GCF_001266775.1 Austrofundulus limnaeus
CGTGCATTTAAAGCAGCACTCAGGGCTGAATGGGAGGCTTGGATGACTGACGGGGATAAATCATTCACAGAAACTGGCCGAATGTGAAGAGTGTCATTTCCTGATGTCTGCCAGTGGATCCTAACAGCGTGGAGCAGAGTGAATGAGTCCACCATCACAAGTGGGTTCTGAAAGGCTGGACTGCTACGTGAAGAGGACACCACAGCTTCAGAGCCAGCATTACCCCGGGAGGACTACAGATACTGCTGTGTGACGCAGCTTTTCTCAGCTTGTTTAACTCCGACACTGAAGAGGAGGACTTTGATGGTTTCAGTACGCCGGAGGACGATGAATGAGATGTTTTGTTTGACCAGAAACTGTTAAAAGAAAACTACCAAAATAAAGTCAGTTATATGAACCGTATTCCTCCAAACTTTAATTCCTAAAGGTTTGCTTTTTATGTTTTGATGTTGAATTCACTTTTGACGACAATTTTTGGTGTACTGTTTTTTCTTTATGTTGGGCTTATAGTCCGAAAAATACAGTAGTTAGTTTAGAAACATTTAACTGCCACAGAAAATTAAGTTAATTCAGTTTATTTTGTTTGGTACGAGGCAGCAGATATCTGTCACATATGGGCTTCACTTCAGCCCAGCTGAGTTCTGCTCCACGCCTCTTTTGGTTCCTGCTGCTGGGTTCATTTATGAACACGTATATGTGAGCAGGACCTGGACAGCTTCTCCTGTGATTTTATGTGTAGTGGTCACCTCGAGGTGGTATTAACAGGTCCACCTGTCTCTGACCTTGGTCTCAAAAGACCTCCTTTAAAGAGACAGAACTCTGTTCAAGTTAAAGTCATAACAGGTTTTTTTAAACAGTAAAGAGATATTTTGTTCTTATTAATCAGATAATAAACAGAATAATATTTTTTATTCATAATGTTATCAATGTATGAAAAATAAAACACAAAAAGAATGTTATGACAATGTTTTATTGTGCTTTGATGTAAATCACTGATCTTTAACTGTGAAACCACAGTAATTGATTATAGATTTTTAAGTTTAAATATTTTACTTAACTAAACTTTACATTATGATTAAGCTTTATTATAAAACATTTTATATTTATTTTTGTCTGAATCATCATAATGAATATTTTTATGTGTAATAATTCATTTTTAAGTTTTCAGTAAATCGTTCTTTGTGTTCTTTAAAGTGCTCTCAGCAGAGAGCAGGTCAGAACGAGCTGTACGACTCTGCAGACGTCAACAACGTTGTTTAAAGAGTAACTTACCCCAAAATTAACTTTTTTTAGCTGATAAACTGTCTAGAATGTGTCTAAAATGTTATAT
>NW_013953200.1:94875-96614 GCF_001266775.1 Austrofundulus limnaeus
GCACACACACACACACACGCACACACACACACACACGCACACACACAGAGAGAGAGAGAGACCAGCAGTCCTGCACAGCGGGAGGGGAGGAGGGGACAGAAAGGCAGCTGGCAGCTTCAGCCCGAACCCACACATGTCAACTTGGACAGATTGTCTGTAAGTTATAAGGATTTTACATCATTTTGYAGGTACAGTATACAGACATATAGAGCTTTCTCACGGATTTTTTCAAGTCTTACGGATATTTTAAAAACCTCATTTTCAAATTTATCTAACATGTCAGAGCCTAYAGGATGATTTAAAAAACAATAAATAACATCAAACAGCCATCTTCCAACCTGTTCTGCCGCTAGAAATAAGCTACTTTTTCTTCTCTCCTTTCCTCCTGCTTCGCAGCAGGTGCTTTCATGTCCGCAGCTAACCCCCCCGCAGGTGTGAGTTGTATGGTCTTTTTGCAAAATTTTTAGGGCTCTTTATACAGGTAAACGTCCAAAGAGGTTGAAATRTATGCGAACCGGACCGAACTTCAGTCAAACAAGACCCAACACTTTTATTCCTGATTTAAACTAGTGATCATRTGAGCAGCTGCAGCTGTATGCTTTTATTTTTTTCTGTCAGGCTGTCGGAGCGCTCCTCCTCCTCTGTCAGAGGCTGGTGTGGTGTGAGGCGGACAATTCTGCCGAGGCTGCTGGAGCTCCAGGTCCTGATACACGGAGCCAACATGAGTCAGTCCCAGWCTGAGCTGACWTGATCAAGTCTCTCTCTGCCTCTAGTGAAGAGTGGGGTGAAAAATCCTCCATTTCAGACCATTCAGAGATGTAACTGTCTGCAATACTGTGGTCACTCTCCATGTAGCATCAATTATGCTAATGCTAGCTGTCTGTCACGTTCACTCGTCCTGGCCACACCTCCGCTCTCTAACCTCCCCACCCTACCCACACCCCCTCCCCTACCCACTTTGATGCATTTTTCAAATTTCGCCTTGGGGCAGAGTTATCTTTTCACCACTGTAAGAAAAACAACACCTGGCAGTGCTCAATAACACTTCCTCTCTTTTAAAACTAACATCTCTGAACTAACAGTCAGTCGAGAAGAGAATGTGCTCGTGCTTCAACGAGGAAGCAGCTGGTCTCTCCTAGTGGAGGACTCAGCAACCGAGCTGTGGAGGTTTCGGCCCACACGCAAAAGTGAGAAACCCGACAGCCGAGCAGGACAACTCCATCCTGCTCACCACTGCTTGGGCTTACCAAAGCTACACACAGAGCAACTTTTGTTTTGAAACTTCCATGGCAGAAGTTTTCTATTTTTGAAACGGAGACAGAGAAGAGCTTCGTCTCTGATCTTCGATTGAAAGCCGCCCAGAAGACGCTGGAAAGAGTAATGTAACATGATTGGAAAGTGTCCGAGTGGATGATGTTCCAAGAAGTTCTTCACCAATTGGATGATCTTTCCTCTGACTGGATCCGTGGTGGATGACTCCGCCCTCAGTCAATCAAAATAAAGGCTGCCCGTTACTGAGCATACCTGTGTCTGGCTGGATCCATTGAGAGTCTGCCCTTTCTGGTTAAAATCCACATTTTTCAAGGATAAAGTTAAAACTAACTAAACCTCTTCCTCCTTTCATCTCTCTTAAACCTGCCCTGCCAAAACTTAAGTGCCACAAACAAACGGTTTAAAGGAGACCAATTATGGGTCCTAGAAATGTTTATGGTATGTCTGTGGGCTATCCAGACTATGTT
>NW_013953200.1:97091-98465 GCF_001266775.1 Austrofundulus limnaeus
ATACACTGGCAATGTCTGACTGGGCCTCGTGCCACTTTATGTTCAACAAATTGGGCCTCAAGGTCAAAAAGGTTAAGAACCCCTGCTCTACCCATTGCCCTATTGGAGGCTTGTTGTGAAATGAGCTGCACATTACACAACAACGGTGACGGCTTTTTATACTGAGGAGGTGGAGCTTCACCCGGGGGTTGCTAGGTAAGGGGCTGAACGCAGGTTCAGGTGGGTTGTCGTACGGCTTGTGACATCATAAAATGACRGAAGTATAAAACTTGTCGTTAATACACATTAAAAATACATTTACTTACAGTAAATATGCCCCTGGATGCATTTTTTCGTCCTAGAACTGTTTCTTTAAGAAGTACATACCCAAAGTTGAGTAAAAAAAAAACTTTAAAAAGTGAATTTTGCATAATAAGTCCCCTTTAATAACATCTGAACCTCAAAGTTTGTCGTTAAATTGTTTAAAGGAAATTTAAGCTCACAAATAAGTGTACATTCGTGATTTTGTTTTCATTCTGTAAATAAATGACCACATTTATTGTTAGATCAAACTAGTCATTGAGTACGCCCATCTTATTGTGTTTTGTCCATTCAATTTTGTATAAAGAAGGTATTTCCTGAAAATAAGAGGACTTGTGAAAATTTCCTTATAAATTTTGTTATAAGAAGACTAGGGTGTACCCCTACAAAAGAACGACCCGAGAACAGGTCTGTGCAGTGATTTGGTAGATTTGACTTATGAAAGAGGCTACAGAGAAAACACTGGGAGAACTGCAACTAATAACAGAAACATACAAAACAGAAAAGATGAAACACTCACTTTATCAAACACCCGTGTTGCTTGAAGAGAGCTGGGCAAGGCCAAGAGGGTCATAAAAAGCTGATGAAGAGTCCTCAGTGGTCTCATTCGATGCAACATCTGGACAAACACAGGAGACTGTTTCAAAACCAGGACCAAAGAAGGAGCTGCGTGACGTTTTACTACCTGCTGTAACCCATAGAGTAATAAAGTGAAATTAAAGGAATGCATATGGCCCATCACCTTTCATGCCTGGGATTTAGACAAAGAAAGTAAACAGACTGAGCTGTTTTAGTCAAACCTTATAAGTTATGTTCTGTGTGATCTTAAGCAATGTTGTCAAATATCTAATATAGAACATTTAAGATGAAAATGTGAAAATCTTGTGGATGGATTAAATCAGAGATTCTTAACCCGTGGGCCGCGGCCCAATTGAGGGCCTCAAAAGAACAACAGTTTTTAACTTTGGACCGCAGAGGGCTGTGGGACCGCGTTGATTTTAAATAAGGTGCAATACACTTTCACACCACTAGAAGCGGTAGTGCACCACTCAGATGTTTAACAACTTTTTTAAT
>NW_013953200.1:100711-102309 GCF_001266775.1 Austrofundulus limnaeus
TCTCTCATCTTTTTAAGTGGGAGAACTTGCACAATTGGTGACTGACTAAATACTTATTTTCCCCACTGTATGTGAAGAATGTGGATTATGACACATTTTTAAAAGTATATAAATCAATATATGATAAGACTAGTGTGTTCCAAAAATTAAAAATGTCAATGTAAAACCCTGGATGACCAAGAGATTATTAAAATCTTGTAAGAAAAATATAAGTTATATAGAGATTTTGTTAGATTTCCAACTAAACCTTTAGAGATGAAATTGGTTGTTTTTGTATTTACTTATTTTTTAAGTATGGAGATCTTTCCATATTGAGCTTGTTTGTATGTTGAAGTTGATTTTTGAGAATAAGGGGCACATATGATAGATCTGCACCGTTTTAATTCAGGGTATGGTTTTCTTTGTTTTTTAATGCTGTACATAGATTGTTTTGTTTTTATGAATGAAAGAAAGAAACAAATAGACATCTCTTAATATATTTTGACAATTCAAAATACCTTTTTAAGACATCTCTAATTATATTCAGACTAGTATAAATAACGTCAGATTTATCATCATGTTGTATGGAGACTCCAGTTCAACATTTCTTAAATGTATCTTTAGATATGAGATTCACTATATAATATTCAATTAATCTAAATTGCAGACTTTCATGTTCTGTAAATTGTATTTAAAACAAAGCTGCTGCTGTTGATCATTCTGTTTTTTATAAGCAGCCCTCCCAAGGCCAGTACTCTAGGGGAAACACTGGAAAGGTCTAAAAAGGTTTTACATGTTTTTAATAAAACAACTGACTGACTGTTAGTGACTCAGTCTGACTAAATCAGATGCCATATATTATGTACCTCTGTATAACCATGTTAATACTGTATTTTTTTTTTGTACAAATATAGAACACATTTTTCTTAGATTTTTTTCAAATTTTGAACATTTTTGTTTCGGGCAGGTAACTTTTCATGTCGGGCAGGTAACTTTTCATGTCGGGCAGGTAACTTTTCATGTCGGGCAGGTAACTTTTCATGTCGGGCAGGTAACTTTTTATGTCGGGCAGGTAACTTTTCATGTCGGGCAGGTAACTTTTCATGTCGGGCAGGTAACTTTTCATGTCGGGCAGGTGACAAAAAATGTCAAATGTAAAAAATGTAATGTAATGTCAACGTAAAGAAAAGAAAATCTTGTGGAACCCTGGTAGATACAAATTAAATTGATTCCTGTATAAATTAGTGATAGAAGTTATTGATTGAGTTAATCTGAAGTTGATTTATCTTACAGATTGACCAACAATTTATTGATAAGCAGCCATTTTCTTAAAAAACTGGAGTTTTCTCTTGAATCAAGAGGGTCTTTCCATAAAATGAAGGATTGTTTTATAATCTCCTGAATTAAAAAAAACTGAAGCACATAATACATATTTTAACAATTTATTTTGTCAGCTGTATTAAATACTGACTGAAAAAAATGTGTATTTCTCATACATGATGCAGAGGTGCCAACCTGGAGCCATCTCAAATCATGATTGTCTCAGAGTATTTGCGTCGCGCGGCTTGCGTTTGTTTCTGGCAGTTTGTGCGCATAATAAAAAATATATGGAATTTATA
>NW_013953200.1:102319-104276 GCF_001266775.1 Austrofundulus limnaeus
TTTGCTAGCTAAATATTTAAGTTAGCTCAAAACTAAATATTTCAGTCACAAGTTAAATATTTAGCTTGTTAACTAAATATTTAATTTGTAAGTTAAATATTTAGTTTATAAACTATGACATTTATAAATGTATGAATCGTATGGTGAAAAACTGACTTTTTTTCTTATAAAAGTCTAAATAAAACAAAAATACTGGTGGTAATTTTAGACTGTGTAACTTTACAAACGGCAGCCCATAACAAACCATACATTCTGATTATTTAATCCAAATACATTTCAATCCCATCAAAGAATACTGAGCATGAAAACATAACCAGTGTCGACACCTGGGTGCAGTTTGTTTACCTTTGCCCAGCTGCTGCTCTCATTGCTCCTGTCCTGGTTCTCCAGCAGAGTCTGGATGAAACTGTGGTAACTGTGTACCAGCTGCCTTTTCGAAGCCTCGGTGGTACACACACCCAACGAAACACTCATCACTGACGGCACGTACCAGGAAAAGGTTTTGTCCTGAGGGACAAATGGAGAGAAAGAGGAAGATCACATAAAACCAAGCACATGTGTAGAATTTAATTCTTCAGACCTACATACTAATTAATTCATGTAAGACAGTCAGCTCCACAAACATGGGTAGATTTTAAACAATACATGTTCTCAGCAAACATTACCCAAGCTTTGTGCAAATGAAACATTGCAGGAAAAAAAAGCCCTAAATGGCTAAAAGGTTTTGGCTGTTGAACATTATCATCTTGATTAAATCAGCCACAAAGAGCCAGGATTAAGAGGACAGATTAACTGTTCTGTGTAAACACTTCATACTTAGATTTAATAATACATCCACACTAACAGGAGTATTATTTGTGCAACATGCAGTATTTTTAAGGATCTGCAGGAGATGTGGTGGAAAATAAAAGTCGATGTGGATGTGTAAAATGGACCAGGAAGGAGGAGGAAACTCCACAACCAGTTTGATGAAGCAGACGGTGGAGAAACTCTGTCCACACAAGATGTCTGCTCATGAATGAGACAGAAGAAAAAATATCACTCAGATTTTCAGGCAAGAGGTTTAAACCTTCAAACTGCCATCTGCTCCAGGAGGACTGAGGATTTACACATTATACCTCCAAATGTTTTTCATTTGACAGTAAAATGTGCACAGTTATAAAGCCTGTGGTTGTATCCATCTCCTCCCAGCTGTGAGCTCTGCAGACTGTGCAAAAATCACATTTGTGTGATTCACTGTGAACGCTGCTGAAAATAATACATCTGTATACAAGACATCACCATGTTTTTGTACTACTGGACTAAGATGACATGTACAACTGGTTAACATGAGGTCTACCCTATTAAAATGGCCACCACAGCTAAGGCCGACGTCACACTACAAGAAAATCAGGCCGATTTTTGCTCCTGACAATCTTAAGGAAGTCCAGATTATCATGATGGCTCTAAAGATAATCTGAGCAGATATTCCTGCCGTGGGTGGTGAGTTAAGAGTGATCTAGTCAACTCGGAAGGACGTCGGGTCTGCTCCGACCTCAAATCGGGGATATTCAACATGTTTGATTTGTTGGCCCGATATCACAGTGTGTGTGGTGTTCACCTGAGCTCTCAGCCTGTGAATGAGACATGTAGCCAATCAGAAAGTCAGGTGATGTAAACACGGAGGGGATTCCAAAATACAGGAGACAAAAAACTGTCACGACTCAGCAGAAAGTCTGCTGGATGTTAAAGGGGACCTATTATGCAAAATTCACTTTTTAAAGGTTTTTTTTTACTCAACTTTGGGTATGTACTTCTTAAAAAAACAGTCCTAGGACCAAAAAATGCACCCAGGGGCATATTTACTGTAAGTAAATGTATTTTTAATGTGTGTTAACGACAAGTTTTATACTTACATCATTTTGTGATGTCACAAGCCGTACAACAACCCACCGGAACCTGCGTTCAGCCCCTTACC
>NW_013953200.1:104939-107755 GCF_001266775.1 Austrofundulus limnaeus
AAATTGAATGAACATGGTCTGAATAGCCCACAGACACACCATAAACATTTCTAGGACCCATAATTGGTCTCCTTTAAAAGTCATATAGAATTGTTTTTCCTCTGGTAAAAATAGTCCACAAATGATCAACATTGTGTCTTTCTCGTCACAAATGTTTATTTACTCTGAACTCACGTCTCTCTGGAGGTCACGTGAGATTTTTCCTCTGACATCTGAATTCTCGCGAGATTTCAGGAAGTCTCGCCTGATTTAATATCTGACATCTGAATCATGAATGAAATATCTTTTCGTGTGTGGTGTGTTATCTCTTGCTGTGTGACTGTACACCACACACTGTAGGACCAAACCTGGTACATCCATGATTTTTTATCCTCATGTGCTGGCCTCTCTCAGTCTTTTAAAATCGGCCGACTGCTTTAAATCTTGTAGTGTGACTCAGCCTTAAGCCACCTGAGAAACTGAGAACTGGCTGATAACTCAGTCTTACAGTTACTGAACTAAAACATGGTGTAGTTATAGCTGAGAATCGTTAACACAACATACTCCAAGTGCTACAAACTGCCTCAAATTTCAACTACTACTGTTGGGAGTCAAGCTTATCTGTCTGTTAGCAAAATATCTTATGAGCTACTAAAAGGATTTTAGTGAAACTCAGATAAAACTCATCAGATGTACATCTACAATCCTGTTCAAGATGAGTGCCACAAAGAGCTACAGCTCAGCCCGTTTTACAGACACTGAGCTCAAATCTGATGTGCTGGTAGTAGTTAGTATCTTTCAGTAAGTTATGTTTGGAAACAAAAGAATCAAAGCTGTTAAAAGGCTCAGTTTAGTCCAATCATCTGTCAGAAGAAACAGAAAATATTGTTCTTACAATGATCATTTTGGGATCTTTCAGCAGTCGTCCAAAGTTCCTCTGCGTCAGGTCCCACAGGAGCTGTGGCACGCTCTCCACCAAGCTCTCAAGAGCTGCTCGATAAAAACACTGAGCGTCCTTCAGGAAGTCCCTTCTGTCCTGGTCGCTCCGGTCCAGGCTGGCGGCCCACATGAAGTCTGAGGCAGGCGAGCCGATCTTCACCTCCACTGTGGGGAGAAGTTCCTTCCGCAGCTGAAGCAGCAGCAACTCGCGCTTCCAGAGGAAGCGTTCGACGGCAGCCGGCCGGAGGAYGCTGGCTGCGTAGGACTGGAAGAGGATGGAGACCAGCTGGAGCTCCACGGTCAGGCTGGCYGTGCCTGACTGCTGCAGGTCCTGCAGGGCCCTGAGGGGCTCCAACGAGTGTGAGAGGAACAAAAAGTGCAGCTTGACCTTTTCATCCAGCAGCTGGGYCTTGATCCGCTCAGTCCTCTCTGAAGGTTTCAGCCGATCAAAATACTCCACCAAGTCCTGCCAGCTGGAGGCCATCTTCTGCACGCTGCTCACGATGAACAGACACTGCGCTGACACCGGCTGCAGCGGGCTGAAGGGTCCCGCGTTACACAACACTTGTTTCAGAGTGGCACTACGGGAGGGGCAGGTGGAGTAGTGATGGTGGATGTCTGTGATCAGGTCAACCACGTGGCTAAAAGAAGCCCCGAGCGCAGCCTGGCAGGCTCTCCCTGCCACCCCATCCAAGCTGCACAGAGACAACATGTTGGGGCTGAAGGTCCTGAGMTGGGCCTCCAGCAGCTGGCTGAGGCCGGGCCGCGGGGCGCTGCAGTAAAACACAGCCATCTTGGACAGAGGCAGAGCCAGCTTCTGCAGCGCCTCCATCAGCAGGCGGGCGTCAGACTGGGCTGCGTGCACCAGGTCCTCCTGAGAGTCCTGTGGGTCCACGGTGTCCACGCTCATCTGCAGCGTGTGCAGCAGCTTCACCACGCTCCCATCGGAGCTCGGGTCGAAGTAGCCCACCAGCACGAAGCTGGAGCTCTGTCCTCCACCCACCTGCACCCCCACGTACAGGTACAGACAGTACGGTGTGTCTGAGGCCAGCTGCAGCAGGTCTTTGGGCTCAGCTGAGTAAATGTTGTTGCAGCAGTGCTTTTTGATGAACGTCACTAAATCACTGCTGGACAAAGCAGCTGCATGGCTCTGAGCAMCAGGCTGAACGCTGTCCTCCTCCTCTGCAGCTGCTTCCTGCTCCAGCGCCACACACGCCCCGTCCTCCTCATCCTCTGAGATCAACAGGATCACATCTGACCTCACGTCTGCTGCTGTCACTGTGGAGGCGCAGTCCATCTTCACACAAAGCTCGTTTCTGAAGAAAAGCTGGGATGAACGCTCATCTGAACCTGAACAGAAAAAAAACACACATTTAAATGTTCTCACTGGTTTTTGACTGCTGCTCACTTCAAACTGTGCATTTTGCTAAATTGTACTGAAAGCCCGGCACATTAATCTCTGAGCACACTGCAGCCAGGCCCAACAGAGACAACCAGGTGTGGCAGAACCAAGGAGGTTCTATAGAACAGCTGGATCTCAGAAACCAGGTGACCGTGTGATCGGCTGGAGAAGCTAACGGCTAACGCTAAATAGTCAAAACTCTGGATTTCCCATTACTGTACATGTTGACAACAGAGCAGAAAAAAAGGACTGACGATGTAGAAATCATTAAAATTATTAATAATATTTATCCAATTATTATTAATATTTTACAGTTTATATAATGTATTTAATGTTTTAAATAATGTCAGAAAAGCTGTTTGTGTTATGGATTTATTAACAGAAGATAAACAGGAAAACGTCTCATTTTACAACAAGTCAGCAGATTTGATCTTATTTAGCTCAATGTGATCTGAGCAGAACATAATGTAACAGTTTAAAATTAAAATAATCTTAC
>NW_013953200.1:108477-109451 GCF_001266775.1 Austrofundulus limnaeus
TTAGTTTCTATGTTTGCTGTGAGCTGTTGTCCTGTTTGGTCTGTTTCTGCTCCTCCATGATGTCACAGABWCTAMCAGTGGACGGGATGGRCGGGGCTCAGTCTAGTCATATTTAAGTCTATGGGCAGAACCCTCTGTTGCAGTCTGGAGCTATGGTAGACCACCATCATCTAATGTTGAAAATACTAACAGCCATTCTTATATTTTACAACACTACCAACACAAAATGACAGAGACACTGAAGAGGGCATGTACAAGTATTAGATTTGGTTCAACGCCATATCAGCAATAATGTCTATATGTTGACAACAAGGTGCAATAACAAAACCTTTTCAAAACATTTCAATTTAAAATAGTTTTTTAATTGATAGGTGATCCRAACTTTCACATTTTCTGTGTTGTTGTAAACTTTGAGTCAGCATTACAGTGTGAATGACTGCTGAAACTAAWATAAAACAATCAAAACCTGAAGTTAGCTAAACAAAAGCTAAAAAATTAAAGCAAAATTCTACAGCAGAGAGACCACTCTACCAGCAACGCACAACAGATTTAAGATGTGACGAAGTTCGGATTTACCAGAACAAACTGGGTTCCACCATCAAAGCACCACCTGCACACACAGCCTCATCAGTGCCTCGTGGTGGGCCTTTCTGAAAACTGGACAAGTGGTCAGCAAGAAATAATCTGTCTCCATCCACAAACAGTGGAAAAAAACAATCASTTCCTATCTTGTGTTTTTATTCATACCCTACCACCCCAGCTATCCTCTGTGCTCCAAACATGACTCATCCCAACTACACACACTGATAATCTGTGCAAAAATTACACAAATCCACTCAAATACAGTTTGAATTAACACAGTCAATGCCTGTGTCCACAACAACAGGCCGGGTCCTCCGAAGGTCGAATTCGTCGGCTACATACGTCACAGCGCCGTGACGAAGGACGTCCAAAACCGAAGACTCCTCCGATGC
>NW_013953200.1:110690-112135 GCF_001266775.1 Austrofundulus limnaeus
GTAATGTAAACTTTTTTGTTTTTAATGAAATGAATAAAATAAATACATAAAATAAATAAATGTCTAACGTGACTCATCTGGCAGAGAAACGGGAACACTGAACGCTGCTGCAGCCAGACAAACTTAATTATCTGCTGCTTGTTTTTCTGCCATCGGATTGTTTTGCTCAGAAAACAAGATAGTACACATTTCTGGCTGCACCGGAAACACGTCACTACGTCACTGTTCTCTGACCAATCAGGTCCGAGCGCGGGCGACGGTTAGCCAATGGGATCGACGGAAGCCTGTTTAACAGTGGTGGTCCAAAAACAAAGATGGACCCAGCGCTGTTGGGGGTGCAAAGCAGGGCAGAAACAACACAAAAACTAACCATTTACATGTTAGACCATCCGGTTCACAAACACGTGATTTATAACACGTAAACAACTTTAACCTTAACACAAAGACAACACAACTCGTTTTATCTAAGTTAGGATCAATAACTTCAGGGACCAGAGGCCCAGACCAGCCTTGTGTCAGTCTGTTAACAAACAAACTTACCTACTAAAGTTTAGTAGAAATGAGCTTAAATTAACCCGCGTCGTTATTGTGTCAAAATGAACTTAAAAACCAAACTAAACCTACCTGCACACACCGCACTTCACTTATCTTCTGTGACCGGAAACACACAAACTCATCAAATGACGCTTTGAGACAAACAAACATGAAGACAACGTGCAGGACTCACCCTCCTCTCCTCCCCGAGCCGAGCCGAGCCTGGCCAGTGGTCTTTAAATTCCTGTCCTCGACCCCCACAGCGACTATCTCCGCCCCCGCGGGGAAGCCGCTCCGCCTGTCCGCGGTTAAACTCCGTGTGTGTCGGACACGACCTTACTGACCCGCGTGCAAAGGTCGCGTCACGTTGACTAAAGTAATAATTCGTGAAACACCGTGAAATGGTCGGTAAACGGGTTCTCCTGCCGTCAGTGACCGGAAGARCGTTAGCCGAGCTAGCAACAGGTCGGTTCCTCGTGCTCTGTGTGACGCGCTGTTAGCCAGCCGCTAGCAGCTAGCAGCTAGCTAAAGTTAAAACAACACGGAAGTGACATTTTACTTCTTGTTCTGCCTCTTGTTACAATAAAAGCTGCTTTTGTTTGAATCAAATTTTGTTGTTAAAGTCAAATCTTTTGCTCAAATAAAAACATTTTACTAATTTTATCCTTTTCAATTTGTTGATGCAACAAATGCTCAGGCTGGGATTAACAAATGAAGGACTTATCTGAGGGTTTCTGTCTTTATAAAGGTTTTATTTTTTTACTTGAGTAACAAAACATAAAACTTTAGTGTTTTTCATCAGAATCTGCTTAAAATTTCACTTTTAGCTTTTGTAATTCGCCAATATTCAGCTCAGGTAATCAGCAGAAATAAAAGAAAAACATTTTATTTCACATATTTATGAAAAGAGA
>NW_013953200.1:117012-118112 GCF_001266775.1 Austrofundulus limnaeus
TTTTTTTTCACCAGGGTTACCTCTACATTAATTATTTAAAAGTCTTTCTAACCCTAAACTTATATTTGTTTAGCACAATTTAATATTCTTATCCTTAAGAAATATAATAATTTTTGAATAGTGAATAAAAGTGAGAAAAAAAATTAAAAGTTGTTACTTTGTGTATTTTGTAGCATTGTTTGTGTGTTTGCCTGAAGGTATCTGGCCAGAGCTGATGCTGTTTGGGGGGCCATGGCATGAAAAAGTTTGGGAACCCCTCATCTAGAGTTTAACTCCAGTCAGAAGAAGCGGGCTGCACCAGTCTTTTCTTGATGCTGACGAGATGTAGGCTTGGAAATTCGTGTATGGTTCGTTCATCTCGTTGGCATCAAGAAAAGCTTAGCTTTGGATCAGGAAGATAACTGTACTGAAACAAACACTCAGATATCAACAGCTAAGGTAGCTCAGCTCACTACGTTAGCTCTTGCTAACAGAGAAATTAAAGGTGAACGATCTATCAAACCACTCGACACAGGAAACTTAATCGGAAATTATCAACAAGAAGAACAAAAAAGTACTCATTATAATAGCAAACGAAAGCAAAATAGAGAGACATTTGTTCTATAAAACCTAACTTTATATGATAACAAAGTGTGTAGTTCTACTTATTTCTGATGGTAAACCATGCCACCCATTGCCATCTTCCTCTGTAGCTCTCCTGCCTGTTTTTCCCACACCATCAAGAGAAGCATTCCACCACCATCGAGTGGTCGATTCTTTTAACTGTGTAACTACATTTGTTCAGTTCAAAAATGCATACATACATATATAAACAATCTTAAAAAAATTAAAAAGCAGAACTAAGGCATGTTGAACCATTGGGCCTCATGCAAGAACCGTTCGTACGCACAGATTTGTTCTTAAATTGTGCGTACGAGTGATTTAGGACAATTTGTGGCATTCACCAATGTTTTCGTATTCTAAGAATTTTTTCAGATACGAACAAAATTCACGAGTGGTCCAGACCTGTCGTATATTTTACGAACAGCCAGTCTGCTGTTATCTAGATGGGTTTTCCTCCCTAATAACTTTAAATTTCGTTATTTTGAAGATATTTTGAG
>NW_013953200.1:119490-123371 GCF_001266775.1 Austrofundulus limnaeus
CGTTAGCATGGCTAATAATAGCAGAAGCTCTGTTGTACAACCATATGAGACCCAGAGGCAGAGTCGTGGTCCCAGCTTCCTTTTTTCTCCCCCTCCTCTGCTCTGCGCTCACTCTGCATGCTGTTACCAGAGCAGGGAGCAGCAGCGGTCAAAATACCTCAGAAACTCAAACAAATAGGCTTTAACAAGGCTTTAATAAGATAAACAATAGAGGTACATGAGAAAACGTGTTCATAACGAACGAAAATAAATAATTAAATTATTTGTGTCCATGCCGGTCTCAAACCCTGGTCTCCCACTCTCTGGTCCAACACTCTACCCATTGCCCTATCAGAGGCTTGTTGTGAAATGAGCTACACATTACACAACAACACGGTGACGGCTTTTTATACTGAGGAGGTGGAGCTTCACCCGGGGGTTGCTAGGTAATGGGCTGAACGCAGGTTCTGGTGGGTTGTCGTACGGCTTGTGACATCACAAAATGACCGAAGTATAAAACTTGTCGTTACTATACATTAAAAATACATTTACTTACAGTAAATATGCCCCTAGGTGTATTTTTTTGGTCCTATGACTGTTTTTTAAGAAGTACATACCCAAAGTTGAGTAAAAAAAAACTTTAAAAAGTGAATTTTGCATAATAGGTCCCCTTTAAACAAACAAAAACAAAAATGTACCACTTTGGCACAAGTAAATAGTTTTTCAAGGAAACAATTCGAAAGTCCGAAGGAAGTTTAAATTTCCCACCTTTTTAGCAACATGTAAATGCATCATTTACGCACAAATCTTGGAGCTCTCCGGCAGCGTGAAGACAGTCTAAAAATGATTTGTGCAACCGTAACCAGATCTGTGCGTAATTTTGTCTGTGTGTATTTAAAGACTTGTGTGCGTAGGGAGCCAGTTTATGTGTGTACTTAGATTTGTGAGGTTGAAGATAAAAATTTGTGTGTGAAATTTTAATGTTTGTGTAATTTATATTTGTGTGTGTGTACTTTTATTTTGTATTCGTAACTTATTAATATTTGTATGTACATTTAACTACACACTCACAAATACCCGAAGTTACACACAAAATGTTTTTTATGGGTTACAAAGCATGTTTTACACACACAAACTTTATTACACTCACACAAACTTTATTACGCCCACACAAACTTAATTAGTCTATTTTCTCTCCATACATGTCTGCAACATGAATGTCTTCCTCTACAAAAGGAAAAGCGACATTGAAAAGTTGGCCAGACTCAACAACGTCTGCTTGCAACAAAGTTGTGCTGTAAACACAACCCCTACCAGGTTAGTCAGTGGCTATTACTCTTTTGTACACTTGAACTAATGGGCAGGTGCACAATTTACAGTGGTTTAATAATACTGTATTGACCCTTTGCACGCCTTGTTGGATGGCAGAAACGAAGGAGCGATGTATTGAATTGAACGGCAGCGACTGTTTTTTGAAGTTGTTGTTTTGTTTTTGCCATGGTTCTACTTGTTCAAGTTTAGATAATTTATCTGTGGAAGTCGCACACCTAGGTGGGGCTCACAGACAGCGTTATTTACAGAAGTTGGACATAGCTAGCTTAGAAATCGACCCATATCTTCTCCCTCCGAACGTGTTTGTTGATTTGATCAAAACTCAAACTTTGCCTGAATTCTCGCCACGACTTATACCACTATTTTATAAATGGTGTTTCCCCTACACTGGAGCTGACTTAAAAGCATACAAAAGCCTGGATGGTTATCAGTTTTCGTTTTTGTTTTTTTTTTTAGACCAGGACAGGGTGCTACTGTTACATGGGGGGACAAGAAATCTCATAATGGCCAAGGTAAGACTTGCTTGTTAATGCTAATTTATTTTTATTTGCCGATTCCATAAGTGATTTTTTTCGGGTTATTGAGCACCTCGAAGCGGAGAGCTGACAACGGCTAGCAAACTAACAAGCTAGTAGCTTCTCTTCTAACCAGCTCCTGGTACAACAGCGCTCTGAGCTGCGCTTCTTTCTGTTCGATATTTAGCTGAAATGATCCACATATAATATTTTAGAATCAGCAGCGCTGCGTCTTCAGCCCGTTACTGCTCGGTCTGACACTGGAGAGACACTCAGGTCCACCGGCCGACTGCGCAGCAGCTGACGACCATTTTTACAGCTAAATCAACAGGGGGGAAGAACGATATTAGGCTACCAACTGCCTGATTCTCCACTAGCTGAACAGTAGTTTATTGACGCATGTCTGTTTCTGCCGTCCAACATGGCGAAAATGGGCAGTCTTCTGAGGCGCGTGACGTCACGTGATTATTAAATGTGATTATTCTTACAGAAATAAACTCCTTGAAAATTCAGAAAATGCATTACGTGTCTGTGCATTCTTTTGTGTCATGTTTTGGATTAGTCTGTTAACTGGTTTTATGCCCTGGATCTGATGAGACTCTCTGCATCAGTTGGCAGCCTTCCAAGCCTTGTGTCAACTGCTTCGTTGTCAGTTTCAGGCTGACTGTGTGGTGAGTCTGGGCACTTAGGAGTGGCTCTTTTACTCTCCATGACTCTCTGCATCAGTTGCTTCTGTTTGAAAGCTCCTGCCATTTCTTTCAGCCTCTTGTGGATCTTCAGGGTTTGAGGAGCTCATGTTGGCCACCCAGTCAGCGGTGCGGTCCCATCCCTCCCTCCTCCCTCCCTCCCTGAGTGCACAACTGAAGCATCTTGATCATCACCATTAACAGTACTTGGGTCTGGGGTGATATCAGAGGAAAACACTAATCCTTGCTCCTGGCCTAGCTCAAGTGGCAGAAAGTTTGCTGACAGGAGTAAGTTACGATGAACTACTCTCTCGAGTACAGTTGCTGTGTCTTTGATACGGTAAGTATGGCATCTAGGGTCGTGAGACACAACAATGTAGATATTGGAGGACCACTTGTCCACATGCTTCCTATGGCCACGTTCTCTCTTATTAGCCAAGAGCACCTGATCCCCTTCAAGTATGTCCATGCCCTTTGCTTTTAGATTGTACAGACGAGCCTGTCGCTGCTGGCTGGAGTGAGCATTAACCTGAGCAGTAGCTAAGGCCTCTTTAAGGTCCTCTCTGACTCTTTTCGTGTAGCTGTGGTAATCTGTGACTTCATTATCCCTTTTCACATTGTGAAACATGACGTCCACTGTGGGGAATCTGACCAAACATCAGATAAAAAGGTGCATAACCAGTTGATTCATGGGTGGTGCAGTTGTAAGCAAAGGTCAGTGTTTGTAACATCTGTGCCCACTGGCACTTATCTCGGGGTGGGAGGGCTCTGATCATATTACACAGGGTTCTGTTAAACCTTTCGGTCTGGCCATAGCCCATTGGGTATTGTAGTGTCCAAGAGTGGGGGGCCTTTTCTCAGGAATGCACAGATGTGATGCCTCTTAGTTTCCAGCTTCAGAGCTCGGCACATATTACCATATTAGGAAGAAGGTATACCGTGACAAGATTTATGGTACATCTGTGAAAGCCTATAAAGAGCCTTGTACGCCCCTGCTCTTGGCCTTCGTCTTCATCTTCTTACTTGGTGAATCGTTTGGCATTGAAGGCCACAATTTGGTTTTTGGCTGTAATCTCCTGGACTGCAAAAATAAAGATTCTTGCTGTTCAATCAGCCTGTTTTCAGAGTCCTCTCTTCCTTGAGCAACAGCAGTTCCACTTCAACCAGAAGACATGGTTTCTACACCTCAGTATTCAAAGAAATCAAAACATCCACAGCACTGCTGTCTCCTCTGGGATAAAGCTCTTCATTTACACACAGCTTTATGCTTAAAGGCACAGTGTATAGGATTTTGTCAATTCTTTTAGCCGAAATTGAGATAATCACTAATGACAATAATAAAAAACATGTCTAATCATTGCAGACAGAC
>NW_013953200.1:123584-125317 GCF_001266775.1 Austrofundulus limnaeus
TAACTGTGTTGTGTTGCTATTGGATCATTTCAGTCACGTGACCCCCGCTACAGCCCCGTCCAGGAAAATCTGTTCATTTTTCTGATGTACTTTGTTCATCCATCCATGGAAGGAGAAACAAAAATATGAGGAATAATAGGAGGAAAGATGTGGACTTGATGATGATGATGAGGAATGATGTGGACTCAACCACTAGATGTCGCTGAAAACAACAAATCTTACACACTGTGCCTTTAATGCTCATGTTGGAAGATTTGATTTTGTCAATGTGAGGACTCAATCGGCCTCCAGTTGTCATGACAACAGAGAAGAGGCCATAAAATCTTCGGACGCATTCCAGCCACAGACTCAGCACCCCCTCCTCCTCCCATCCCCCTCGGAGAGACGAACCAGACGCCGTCTACAACAACGAGATCTGAACAAGAGTATTACASTCTGGGGTTCCCACACCTGACTCCACCACAGTTCAACAAAGTGTGTACTTCACCCTTCCCCCTACTTGGTACGGCCATGCAGCAGGAGTCAGGGGTCAACAGATACCATCCTGGAGCACATCTCGTCCACAAAGTCCTCCTGAGATGGCCTCGTCTCCTTATCCAATCGGAGTCAAAAACACCTCGTTTTCTTTACACCCCCCAAATAGGACCAGCTCTTATCCACCTGGTCACCTCCTCCCTTATCRCCCGGACATTTCCATAACAACCAAATCTGCAAGGTCTGGTCAGGCCATAACTTACAGACTTCTAACTTCCTCCCACCTCCATAAAGCAATAAACTGGACTTTAGCAGGAGAGGAGAAATTATCCAGGTTTTAACAATTTATTTTAGACTAGATGTTTTCTTAAACTTAAACTGAACCACAAATATTGCTGGTCTCAATTTACTCTTGGAAATGTGACCCAATGTCACATGCAAAGCTGCAAAAGAAAGGGGCTGGACTACTGGGAAATAATAATTTATTCATGTTTATGCAAAAAGAAGCAGTATACTTTGTTCTGAGTACAAGCCACGAGGACTAGTTCTGGGGCGTTTGAACTGAACACATATCCTTTTGTGGAACATTTGATATTATTTTTAGTTTTATTTTCTTTAAGATAAGGATATCAAGACCGTATCATCTATATTCTGTTTTTATTTCTTTCTTTTTGATAAAACTTTTTGCCAAAAGGCTTATAACCCACACTTCAATCTCCTGGTGATTCATTAAAGTTTTAGGTAAGTCCATATTCTTCTGTTTAATTTGCTGGTTTTATTAAAGGGATCCATGATTAGTTGTAACATTAGATTTTATTTGATAAACATATACTTTAGCTGTAAAATAAAGACTGTAAAAATACTGTAGGATGTTCAGTTTTTATAATTTTTAAACTAAAAGTTTAAAAATATATTACACAGACGGGGCCATTTTATTTACATGCAAAGCATTTTGGGAAATTGATGACATCAACTAGGTCATCGGCACTAGGCTGCTAGCGAGCTATATCCACCCTGAAGGTTAATCTTGAACAACATCTGATGATCGACTCTTTTAAATGAAACCAGAGAGCGTTGACAGAGAGGGGAACGCAAAAATGACTCAGCCTGTGACTGAAAATATGGATGAGGACCTCAGTTTAGCTTCTTTGTTGTGCTAACGCAAAGCTAATTCATGAGACAATATAGCGTGAGGGCTAGCGCGAAGGCTCACAGGCTAAGCTGAGGTTCTTCTTCCATGAAGCAGCTCTCTTGTCCTC
>NW_013953200.1:126917-128389 GCF_001266775.1 Austrofundulus limnaeus
GACATGTTTTTATTATTGTTATTAGTGATTATCTCAATTTCGGCTAAACGACTTGACAAAATCCTACACACTGTGCCTTTAACAATAACAAGCCTGAATGAAAACAAGCTAAAATAAAATAGGAAAAAAGCAACTTTCTACATCTTCCCTGTTTAAAAATGTAGGGAGAAATGTACAGATAATTGCGTGAAAATGTGAGAAGTAGAAATAAAAAGTTGGTTAAAAAAGTACAGATAACAAAAATATATATTTAAGTAAAGTAACTAAGTATTTGTACTTTGTTCCAACACTGCTGCTAACACCATTTCAGTGATCCTCTCATTACCAGCTGAGGTGATGAAGATGAAGCTGGAGATCATCCTGTCAGCTGGTGGAGTGACAGCACCAAACTGGGTGCTTTAAAAGGAACCATTAACCAACAACACACTTCTGAGGTGCGCTCAGCCTGAAATGTGTTTTRTTGTTAAAGAGAATCATTGCAGCTACTTTAGTACCAATGAGAGTAGAGTTTAACATCAGACATCCTGCTCTCTAACATCAACTGACCTACAGAGGAGCAGAGTAAAGAAAACAAACCAAGAAGGATCCTCCGACACAGAAAAGCTGCTTTTATTCTACATCATATATGTCACTACAAAAAGACTGAAACACAACAAATACACAAATGTTTGGTTTTCTCTAACAATTCAAAAAATATAAAACTAGATCAGAACCTTTTCTTTGAACTACTTTTCAAGCCAAGAATAATCTAAAAGAGTTGTATAAAAACAGTTGAATGTGATCCTGTTGTACAAAAAGACTCATTTGAAAAAGCAACACAGTTCAGTTTGTCACTGAAACAGTTTTCACATGCATGAGATCTTTAGAAACCTACTGTGTTCTATAAAACTACAAGGTAGAAAAGATAAAAAGCTTTTAGCATGTCATAATACAGTCCACGCTACATGTAGAAAACACAGATATAAAAAGTAATACTTCGAACAAGTTCAGTAGTTTTAAAGCACGTAGGCGGTTTCTTTTGTTGGAAAAAAACTAAACTATATAAAACAGTTTGTAATAAGGCTTGTGGATTATATGTTCAAACTAAAACACAGTTTTGTGTTAAACAAGTCCTGTAAACCTTTCTGTTGCTAATGTGACGACTGTTAGAGACAGTCAGAAGACAAACATCTGAGGAAGACTTYTTTGTTTCTGAAATTCAAGATTTTATCCACACAAACCTGACTGTATTGGGTTGTTAAAACTACAAATCACCAACATGAAGACGTTCAGTCAGCTGTCTGAGGGCTGCTGGGATAAATGTAGCAGATCTCATCCAATCACAGGCTCAAGCATCATCGTGTTGACCTGAAGAAAGTCCAGACAGATCATGACATCATTAAAGGCACAGTGTGTAGGATTTGTTGTTTTCAGCGACATCTAGTGGTTGAGTGGTTGAATCATCCTCCCTGGTCCTCCCCCCACCCCCACCC
>NW_013953200.1:128632-129968 GCF_001266775.1 Austrofundulus limnaeus
TGACAGAGGAAGAGGCAGAGTTAGAGGAAAAAAAAACGTTTTTGACGCCGCCACCGCAGTTTGTCCTTCATGAGCCTTCGTAGACAAGATGGCGGCTGCCTGTAGTGGCGACCCGCGACCATGGAGATATAAACAGCTTTTTATAAAGTAAAAATAATAAAACAAGGTCTTTGTCTGCAATGATTAGACATGTTTTTTACTATTGTCATTAGTGATTATCTTAATTTTGGCTAAAAGAATTAACAAAATCCTACACACTGTGCCTTTAATGAGCTGTACCTGCTGGTTCACACATTTCACTGCTTACAGCGTCAACAGGCCACACAAAGCTGCACATTCAGTGTTTTGACTCAATCAAAGCTTCAGTTTTATGATTCTTACAGACCGTTCCACAGAACGTCACACTCAGTTTGTGTATCATGTCCAACTTTCACATCTTTTACAAACACAGTCTTTTATTCCTCCAGCTACAGCGTCTCTGGTGCAAATACAACTGATGCATGAAAACATGGAGGGTTTGTCCCGTGTGTCTCACTACAGAGTCGAGTTCAAGTYAGGAACAGAAACACAGCAGGTGTCGTAGGACTTTGTGACGTTTGGACTTTATTTCTTCCATTTCAAACTAAATCCCCAAACTTAAAGAAATCTTTTTCCTCAGATTGTCTTCTTCCTGAGAGGCCCTAACAGCCCWTACAGTACCAAGATTTAGTTTAAACCGTTCCAGCTTTAAACTGGAAAAGCTGACATGTGCAGTATTTACAGTAAGCTGACCGTAGAGAGGAACATAATGCCCGTTCACCTACTGACCGACACAACGAGTCCAAGGCCCTCCAGAGACACGTTACATTCAAACCTCCACAGGTCCAGTCCCAACAAGATGATCCAGGACTGCAGCAACACATCCAGCTCAGACACGTGTCCAGTGGAGGACAGGAAGCTGTGAAATGTGAGACCTGCTGACTCATCACTGTGTGGTTTGACACACAGGTTGTTGACATATTCAGCGTCCAGCACAGACCTGAGACAGGACAAACCCCATCGGTCCACATCTTTCAGCTCCTGTGGACACTCCACATTCAGAGTTTCATGTTTCTGAGTTGTGGAGGACATGCAGCTCCACAATCACACAGTGTGTTGCTGCAGGAGGTCAAACACAACACGACAGTGTTTTTTTTTACAGTAAGGTTTTAGAGGTTTTTTTTTTTTTATCAGTTTTTAATTTAAACTAAAAAGTAGCAGTAATAAATCAGTCTAAAGTTTGTCATTAGAGGCCAAAAGTGTCCTTGAAGCAGGAGTGCTCTCAGGAAAAGCTTCAGACTTTAAAAGGATCCATGAT
>NW_013953200.1:130615-133874 GCF_001266775.1 Austrofundulus limnaeus
ATGCAATTTCAAGTCATGGATATAGCTCACTAGCAGCCTCGCACCGATGACTTATCGATGTCATCATTTACCCAGAATGCTTTGTGTGGAAATAAAATGGCTCCGTCCGTGTTAAAATATATTTTTAAACTTTTAGTTTAAAAATGATAAAAACTGAACATCCTACAGTATTTTTAGTCTTTATTTTACAGTTAAAATATATGTTTATCAAATAAAGTCTAATGTTACAACTAATCAGGGATCCCTTTAACAGTTTTACAGTAAGACCAGCACGATCCGGTCCTTTCTGACACAGGAGGTCTCACTTTAGGACATTAAAACAACTGAGGAGGAATTTAGTTTTGTTCATTTCTGAGTTTCAAGAGTAAAGTTGTAAATATTGGACAAAAGTTCAATGTAAAGAAGAGCTGAGTGCTACAGCAGCCAGATGTGTTTTAGTAACTTTAAACTTCAGCCTCTGCAGCTGGACACAGGCTGTAAACACCAGCCCTGACCAGAGGCTCTGCACAACAGCCTGAATGATGGGACATGCTTGAGACTCTTATTGTGAAGGACTGAAGGAAGTTCTGAGTTCTGCTGAGGCAGGAATAAACCACTCAGCTGGTTAGAGAAAATGTTTCCTGCAGATATTTTGTAGTTTATCCAAAAAAAGTGTAGCTTTAAATCTTACTAAGAGTAAAAATAAAAGAAACAAATGTGTTCAGGACTGAGAGCACACAGGTGTTCATTTGTTTTGGCTCTTCTTTGGAAGATTTCTCAACATGTTGACTTCAGTTCAAAACTCTGAAACAAAAAAGTTTTCCTCCATTTTTTTCTTTGGAGTTGCTCAAACGCACCATCATAACAGAACACATCAGTTTGAATGTGATGGAAGCTAAACAACCAGGCTCATCCTACGAGCTTAGAGAACCAAGAATAAAACAAACCTTTCTGAAATAAGCTTTAAACAAGGATACATCATTTTAATCTGTTTAAAAAGAGTCAGTTATTTTACCTTCACTTCATCCTAACATCAACTTAGAACCACACTTTAATTTTTTATAGGATCTGAAGATAAACAGCCTTATTTTGGTGACGCTTCACACTGACGTCATTTTAACAACATTTAAAAGGTAAAACTAAGAGATTGGTTTGAAATATGTGCATCTTTTTTATGTTGGAAGAAAACTTAAAAAAACTATGGGTCAAAAACAAAATATATACTAGAAGGGTATTAATACCCCCCCACCCCCGCTAGATCTGAGGACTTATTGTTTGCCCAGAATTAACCAAAATATTTTATTCAAAGTAGTTTTCACTTCTCACTTGTTTCATCCCAGTTATAGTATAGTAAGGTATAGTATTTTAGTAATATGGTCTAGTATTTTAGTAGTAAGGTATAGTATTTTAGTAATATGGTATAGTATTTTAGTCGTAAGGTATAGTATTTTAGTAATATGCTATAGTATTTTAGTAGTAAGGTATAGTATTTTAGTACAATTTATAGTATTTTTGATATTATAGTTATCCTATATGGTTGTTCTGTTTAAACTGTTTGTGTTGAATACAAATATTGTAGTAAATCTTACTTTTACAGGCTGTATTAGCAGCCTGTTTGTCCAACTGATACCCAATAAAAATAATGTGTTTTTTCCAAACAGGAAGTCCTGTTCAAGCCGTCTTATTGGAAGGCCATGTTCCAGTGTCTCTGCAGCCTCCATCAGGGACAGGTGTTCTGACTCAAACTAACCTGCAACATTAATCAGCCTTGGTTCTGTGTGGCAGAGTGGAGCACATTAAGTGTGCATCATTTGGCTCTAGAGTTGAACAGCAGATGTTGGTTTGAGCTCTGCAGCTTTTGAGGAAGTGCTTCTCTGCTGACAGGACGCAAACCGTCCGGCTCCTCGAACAGCAGGACTAGCAGCCGATAGTTTTTGAGCGGTTATAACGGAACAATGTGCAGCTGTGAGCTTTAAATCACAACGTGATCACTGGTGCCGAGTGCCCGTCTATTCACAGGCGAAGTAGTCTTTGAGTGGTGCGAACAGATGCCTGATAACAGGGACGCTCCAGGACCGGCCCAGGAGTCTCTGTCTGGCACCTCGACCCATGTTGGACACGTCAGTGTAGTGGACAGGGAAACCAAAGATTCTGATGAGAGAGAGAGAGAAAAAACACTTTTAAAAGACTTTTTTAAACTATTCAATTTAACATTTCAACTAAGTAAAAGCAGAAACAACAGTTAGCACATTTTCAAAATAAAAGACCAAATCAGTGGTGGGCACCAGCCCGCTAAAGCACAAATCCGCTAATTGCGGACCTAAATATTTTGTTTGCGCTTTAGCGGACTTACTAATTTTTATAATTCATAAGTGGATTTGTGCTTTCTAAAATTAAAATGCAGTACCGCTAATAACTAATTATCTACCAGTCATCATGTTGAACAGCAGAAAGTATGACTGTCAATGAACCACAACACATGTGATCTATCCAACAGCACCCCTCCCAGATAAACACACTTATTGTGAAGGTATACATCCTGGCTGACTGTTGCTTTGGGTCACAGTTCTCATTTCCCACAATGCTTTGTGTCTGCTTACGTAGCAGGAAGGCAATAGCAAAAACAGTAAATGTTTGTAATCCATACTAAAATTTTGTATGTACTGATTTATTTTACTTTACAATCAGACCTCCTTTAAAAAAAAGTTTTAACGCTGGAGCTCAAAAGCAATCAGCCAACGGTGTTAAAGACTCAGAAATGATTTAAAGATGTTATGCTGGTGAAGACTGACATCTAGTGGTCAACTGGAGCAACTACATGGAAAATATCCTGATCCAGGTAGAAAAAAGAAAAAAATAAGTAGGTCCTATGGATGGGTTTAGGGCTGCCACAAACGATTATTTTTATAATCGATTAATCACCGATTATTTTTTTCGATTAGTCGACTAATCAGATCATACCTTAATTGAATATAAAACATAGAGCTTATTGTGCCAGAATGCAGCTGCTATTTTATAACCATGGTTAGATTTTAGCTATATGCTAACTAAAAATAATTGCTGTGGAAGGTAAGTTCTGCTCTGCAGATATTACACAGGTTTCTCTTTCATTTTCTTAAAATGATCCCACACTTTGAGCTCTGTTGTCAGGTAGCCATGATACCAGAGCCGAGGACAGAACCTATCCTATAACCAGACCTATAATATGTCCTCCATATACCAGAGCCTGTCTGTATAATGGCTGTGTCCAAAACGACAGGACGGGTCCTCCGGAGGACCC
>NW_013953200.1:133909-140276 GCF_001266775.1 Austrofundulus limnaeus
TCGATTAATCCTTGCAGCCCTAGATGGGTTCTTCTTTAATGAAACATTTCATCTCTCCTCCAAGAGACTTCTTCAGTCTGATGAGTTTCAGGTGAACTGGAAAACTTTAAAATCCAATGGAAATGTGAAAACTTTTAAAATCCAAGCCCTTATTTTGAAGGGAAGATACTAGTTTCCTGCTCCCCGTGCTTTCGTTTCCCGTCACAAATCAAATCCATCATGTAACCAGAATGCATCGCTTTAGTTTTCCAATAAACAGTTTTAAAATTACTTTATTGATGCTTCTTTAATGAAAAACCTACAACAAACAAAAGAAAAAGACAAAGAAGCAGCCGAACTAGCAATCCTCAACAACTTTTTAAAGAAACAGCCGAACTAGCAATCCTCAAAAATTATTTAATTTTTAAGCCATGAGGCAAAGTTCTGTTTCAGAAAATCACTTCCAGGGTTCATACACCGCTAGTCGGCAGTATAGTGCATGACTTATTGCCAGCTAGTAAGTGTCAAATTGAAGTGCGCTTTAAAATTAGCTTCCGCTAATTTTTCTATGGCATGAGCACTTTTGAAATTACGGAGCTAAATATTTTCATAATCACTTTAGAAATTGCGGAGCTAATTTTTGTATTAACGCTGCCCACCACCGGACCTAATATTCCTTAAAGTGCCCCCCATACCCGAGTGTTAGACTAAAGGCCTCCAGATACTCCCTCCGAAGCCAAACATTGGATGCGCAGTTATGTGGTTGGTTGTCTGGGGTTTGTTTTCACACACTTTTCACAGCCCCTCAGGCACACCACACTGAGCTCCTGGGGAAACGGGGAACCCCCCCCCCACTGCAGCATACGTCACTGCAGGGGGTTTTCTCTTGGAGTCTACAATGTGGAAAAAATTTGAAATCCGAGACTCGTCACCCGTTATTTACCCACAAACCTGTCCTGATTAAAGCTTCGCAGTTTTTCAGACAGATTCATCCGTACACAACTCTATTTTATCTCCATCCATGAGTTTCTGGCTGCTTGACTGTCTTTATAAATATCTGCCTACAGGTAGCCTACAACAGTCGGCTCTGGAAGTGAGTCGTGTTTTCTTTTATTTTGAAGCGAGTGGTTGAAGTAAAACGCAGCGTCTGAGCGCTTTGAGCACCAACAAACTTCTGACCAGTCACACAGTAAAGTTCTGATGTTTTGGGGGGTAAAATGTTCTGCTGGCCGGCTGTGCCCAAAGTGTCGGCCGAGTCGATGCTGAGATCACAGTGACGTAAGTTTCGTTATAAAACTGCGACAATCCGAGCTGATTTCAGCAGTTAAGAGGGAGTATGAAGCATCTTATTGTATGTTGAGAAGTGACAAAGTTGCAGCTGTTTTGATCAAACCTTGAAAATATTTTTATGCTCGATTTTATGCCACCTGCCTTTGGAGTTTGTGTTGACAAACACTTTCATCTACTACAACTAGTTTTAGTTTAATATCTGTAAAACTGACTGAATTGTAGTCAAGTTTGTGTTTCTAAATCTGATTAGCTGGGGTGGCCATCTTAAATCCGTCTTCTCCAGAAGCTAATCAGTTCTGGACATCCATTCAGTTATTACCTTTTGATAGTTTGAAAATGAGTTATTGGTTCATGAGACATGTTGCTTACTAACAGACAGGCAGTTCCAGTACTGTCCCCCTTTCATGTTGGCAACAGATACAAACTATGAACCACCTGTTGTACAAAGTAAACAAGGTTAGGAGCTACAATAAATGTTATGAGAATTGTGAAAAAGCTCTTGTGGTCCAACGGCACCTGCTGACATAAAGAAAAATACAACACAGAAGAGCCGGATCATGGCAAAGCTTTCAGTAACGAAGTGTTACCTCTCCAGCTCAGTGCACCACAGCACATCCTCCTTCCCATTCATCAACACTGGGAAGTGCTGATCTTTTCCCTGCTTGATGGAGTTGGAGCGAGTGGTGATGGTTCTCACCTTCCCGAACTGAAAAACACACACCGTCATGCACTCACCACTAACTTTACACCAGTCGCTTTAACCTGCAGACTACTGACCTTTGCTACTCGACCGTGTTCCAAACAGTCCTGCAGCTCCAGCTTATTCATCCCAGAAGCACACAAAGGCCTGAAACAGGAAGTGACCACATTACACTTGAAAACATTCAGTTTCCATACAGGGTTGTTCCACAATAGAGTGCAGGGCGGCACGGCTGAGCGGTGGTTCGAGCTGTCGCCTCTCACTGAGAAGGCTGCAGGATCGCCTCCTGGTCGGGAGCCTTTCTGGGTGGATGTTGTACATGCAAGGTTTTCTCCAGGTATTCCAGTGTCAATGTTTGGGAGATAGGTTGGACCCAAAATGCAGACAGGCTCAAAGTAAAAAAAAAAAAACTTTATTAAAACAAAAAGGCATCAGGGTGGCAAAACAAAAACTACAAAGAGCTGGAGCACACGGAGGAAAGCCAGGGTGAGAGCCAAACAATGAACAGATGAGGAAGTGGAGTAAGAGGACCAGTAAAATAGCAGCAGGGTTAAGTGAAAAGTGTGATTACAGAATGCAGACAGGTGTGAGAGAATGAATGACCAGGAAGGACCTGACACACTGAGAATGTAAAACACAGGACAAACACCAGAGGGAGACAGAGCACAAGACAACAGATCCTCACACTGCAGTTCCTCCAACAAACCAACAACAAATGTTAGTTGGGTTCAGGTAAAYGGTAAATGGACTGTACTTATATGTATGTACTTACTCTATCCATCCAGGACACTCAAAGCTCTTCACACTACAATCTGTGTCCTCATTTACCCATTCACACAGCACTCTGTTAGGTCTCTACAAAGCTAACGTGTACAGTCATCTATGGAGACTAATCAGTGCCAATCACATTCATACACTGATGGGACACATCAGAGGCATTAGGGCTGAAGTGTCTTGGCCAAGGACACAACAACTGAGACAGGTGGACGGGGGATCAAACCAGCAACCTTCCGGTTCCAGGACGACTCCCCTTACCACTCTGCCACAGCTGCCCCAAGTTAGGTTCAGCTGGGTTCAGTTAAGTTAAGTTGGTTTTAGTTAAGTTCAATTGGGTTTAGTTAAGTTCAGTTAAGTTAAGTTGGGTTCAGTTAAGTTCAGTTGGGTTCAGTTAAGTTAAGTTAAGTTCAGTTGGGTTCAGTTAAGTTAAGTTAGGTTCAGTTGGGTTTAGTTAAGTTCAGTTGGGTTCAGTTAAGTTAAGTTAGGTTCAGTTGGGTTTAGTTAAGTTCAGTTGGGTTCAATTAAGTTCAGTTGGGTTCAGTTAAGTTAAGTTGGGTTTAGTTAAGTTCAGTTGGGTTCAGTTAAGTTCATTTGGGTTCAGTTAAGTTAAGTTGGGTTTAGTTAAGTTCAGTTGGGTTCAGTTCAGTTCAGTTAGGTTCAGTTGGGTTTACTTAAGTTCAGTTGGGTTTACTTAAGTTCAGTTGGGTTTACTTAAGTTCAGTTGGGTTAAGTTCAGTTAAGTTCAGGTGGGTTAATTTAAGTTCAGTTAAGTTCAGTTGGGTTCAGTTAGGTTCAGTTCAGTTGGGTTCAGTTCAGTTAAGTTCAGATGGGTTCAGTTGGGTCCAGTTGGGTTCAGTTAGTTTCAATTGGGTTCAGCTGGGTTAAGTTCAGTTAAGTTCAATTGGTTCATTTAAGTTCAGTTGGTTCGGTTAAGTTCAGTTAAGTTCAGTTGGGTTATGTTGCGTTCAGTTAAATTCAATTGGTTTCAGTTGGGTTCAGTTGGGTCCAGTTAAGTTCAGTTGGGTTCAGTTAAGTTCAGTTAAGTTCAGCTGGGTTAAGATAAGCTCACTTCAGTTGGGTCCAGTTGGGTTCAGTTCAGTTAAGTTCAGTTCGGTCCAGTTAAGTCCATTTGGGTTCAGTTAAGTTCAGTTAGGTCCAGTTGGGTTCAATTAAGTTCAGTTGGGTCCAGTTGGGTTCAGTTCAGTTCCAGCTGTTCCTGGGTGTGGTTGTGAATRGTTGTGTTCGTCTCTATGTGGCTGTGATGGATTCATGTACTTTGCCTGTCATTCAGTAAATGCTAGAGACAGGCACCAGCTGCCTGCAGCCCAGAAAGGAGAAATGGGTAARGAAAATGGCTGAATGGTTCAAGTGCTAGAGCTGGTTCTTAACAAGAACTAGTCGCTTGACTGGGCATAAAATCAGGGACATAAAGAATCAAGTAGTTTTATTATGTTATGTTTTGAAATGGTTTAATCAGCAAAAACATCTGGGGACTCATGTATGAACGGTGCATACACACAACAGTTTGGTCTGTCATGTTCCACACACACACCACTGGATGTTTCAAAATAAATGTTATATGAAAGTGTGTGGAAATACAGTGGGGGAAATTAGTATTTGATCCTTTGCTGATTTTATAAGTTTGCCCACTTATAAAGACATGAACAGTATTTAATTTTAAGGGTAGGTTCATTTTAACTGAGAGGTGGAATATTTAAAAAAATCCAAAAAAAATCACATTGTATGAATTATATAAATGTATTTGCATTTTGCAGAGAAAAATAAGTATTTCAGATTTATTTCATCCAGTGTTGTTTCCATTTTTCACCAAGATTTTACATTGGTGATGGTRGAGTCTGACCTTCTCCAGCACATCCCAAAGATTCTCACTGGACTCTGTGGAGCCAATCCATGTGTGAAAGTGATGTCTCATGCTCCCWGAACCACTTTTTCACAATAAGAGCCCCATGAGTCCTGGCGTTGTCATCCTGGAATATGGCCGTGCCATCAGGGAAGAAAAATCCATTGATGGAATAACCTGGTCATTCAGTATATTCAGGTCAGCTGACCTCATTCTTTGAGCTCATACTGTTGCTGAACCTGGACCTGAGACCTGACCACACCCCACATCATAGACCTGTTAGATCCAGGTGGACACTTGGTTTTGGCAAGACAGGGTATTTTGGGTAACTTACTTGTTTATGACTGTTTTTATTACAGTGTTTAATATGCTCCATATTCCTGACATTTGTTTTATCATCCAACATTTTATTGTAGTGCTCTCTTCTGGCTGTTCTTATGAAACGAGCAGTAAAATCACATACAGTAGATTCAAAAATGCAAGCTGTTTCTTTGGAACTTTGACTTTGTTTGGATGTTTGCCTACCTGTTCATTCCTGGAAGGTTACCCCAAAAGTACCGGGCACGATGGGCAGCAGAGACCTCGATRGCATCAATCATCACTGGGTTACACTGTGTCAATCACACAGCACTAAATCAGATTATTACTGTCAGAACTTTAAAGCATTTTGAGAAATTTTCACTTGTATTTTTGTCAATTTCAGAAAAATAAAACAACCATTATTACGCAGCCAAAACATCATTACAAATACATTTTTCATGTAGCTGTCTACATGTGACAAATATTTATTTGTGTCAGTATAAAACCGATGCCTTCAGGTACCTTCTCTTGGTCCAGGTGAGACGTAAAAAGTATTGTTTTTTTGAGAGACATGTCTGGTGCTGGTGTACACTGCGCAGCTCACCTCCAGAAATCGGGAGATATCCCTCTTATCGTTGACGCCCATGGCTACTACATTCTCGAACATCCAGAAAAAAGGACGGTCTTCTCCTTCTTTGGGCTTGGCCTCACTCAGGAGGCGGTAAAACTCGAAGAACAACCTCCCTGTACCTTCTGGAGAAATCAAACACCTTCAGAGTTCAGTCACATCAACATCATGGTTTTAAATGCTTCACAGATAAGATTCATTGATTATTGGTATTATTAACATTTATTTTTATGTCTCTTTTCCATTAATAGTGTATAAAATGTCCAGATACATCCCAGAAATCCAAGTAGAAAAATCTAATAAGAGAGTTGAGTAGGTCCTCTGGTCCAGTTCTCCTCTGAGACTTCTTCAGTCTGAAGAGTTTCAGTTAGACTTATAAGCACTGCCTCCACATGGTGCTATGGGACGGCTTTTGTTGTGACTCATCACTATTTAAATGAACTGAAATGAATTATTCTAACCTGAGCACATTGGGCCTCATGCAAGAACCGTTCGTACGCACAGATTTGTTCTTAAGTTGTGCGTACGAGTGATTTAGGAGAACTTGTGGCATTCACCAATGTTTTCGTATTCTAAGATTTTTTTCAGATACGAACAAAATTCACGAGTGGTCCAGATCTGTTGTGCATTTTCTGTGAAGTCAGTCTGCTGTTATCCAGACTGATTGTCTTCACTAATACTTTGTATTTCATTAGTTTGGAGATATTCTGAGTTGAAAATTAATCAGAATCCATAATTAAATTAACAATAGGATATTCTGTTTGAATTGGAATTATAAGTTTAAATGTAATAATATAGACTAAGGATATAAATTGTTTACATTACATTAAAT
>NW_013953200.1:140783-142874 GCF_001266775.1 Austrofundulus limnaeus
TCGTACGAACCCTTTGTACGAACAAAAGTAAGAGAAATTTAGGAGAAGAATACGAACATGTTCTTGCATGAGGCCCACACTGTATCTAGTGCAGTTGGCTCCAYATTTATGATTTAATCAACTACAGCAGGGTTTTGTATCCTGGTCCTCAAGGACTGCTGTCCTGCATGTTTCTCTGCTCCACACCTGATTTTATTTATAAATGAGTAATTTATTTTATCAAGGAGCAATTATTAAACTTCTGTAGAAGCTGCAGAGATAATTCAGTCACTGAATCAGGTGTGCTGAAGCAGGGAAACAGCCTCACTCCTTACTCCTAAACTATTGTATACTTTTAAAATGAAGAAAGGCATATTTGGACTAGAGTTTGAGTGATTAATTCTTACTGGTCTGTTTTTTTTAAGCTGGACATGTTTTATTTTAGAGGACACCTGTGCAGGTGTCAGTACAGCTCTTACATTCTTCCCACAAAAACATGAACAAGTATTCAAGATGCTCACAATGATTTGGTTAAAATTGTGAGAGAAATTTTGTTGCACAATTTATTATTATTTTTGGATACATAAARCATTGAAGCTATAGATTTGCATGCTGCCTCTGCAAGCAAGCAAGAAAACTGAGAACCACTGAACGTTGCACACAGTCCGAAGACATTTGGTGGACTTTTTAATGCAGCTAGCCCAGTAGCTGCAGCCCAGTGAGAACACAAGCAATGCTGTCTGCTGACTGGGATGAAGCAGGGAAGTGATAAACTGCGTAGAACTGAACTGAAACACATCACACATTCCTAAGGGAACAAATCATCAACAGACTGCCCTCTCACAAAAATGATCACCTACATGATGTCATCTCTTTATTTTTATAAAAAATATTGATTATGATTTGCCACCAACCATATAGGCCTTTCCTTGCAGGATTGACAATTGAGAGGTCATTGCAGGGACTTCCTCCTATCACCAAGTCAAATGGACCCCATTCCTGAATCTGCGAAAACAGCACCACCTTGTGTTAGAATGAAGGAGTGACARGTGAGCTTGAATAAAGAAAAAAATACAAGAAATAAAAAAAAGAGTGGACTCAAAGTGATGCTCTTTCATTCTTCATAATCTACAGTATTTCTAACATTAGCTGCATTTATTTTTCAATCCTTTTTTTATATACAAGTTAACACCACTTCTTGTTGTACTTATCAGAGTTGATTTCACTCTCTAACTGAGACAACAGTGTTAAAACCAAACATATTCAGTTTCAAAAGGTCAAGTTTTAAATGCACAGCTTTCATTTTTTCTGGCCTTTTTGACAATTTTGAAATAAGAAATAATGACAGAAAGAATACAAAAATGTGAAAAGTACTGAATGGAATAAAGATGTAATATTGTTCTGACGTGATTTCTTAAAGAGATCAAATTTTTGTTACAAAAAGTTTTCCAGTATAAGAACAGCAAGAAGCACACCACTACTGAACTTTACTAAACCATCTGAAGGTCAACTTTAAAACCTCTCATTCACCACATGCATAAAGACTGTACTGTAACTCTCTCTCACACACACACACATGCCATGTTTCTCTATCTTTGTGAGGACTTCCCATTTACTTCTATTCATTTTTTTGGTAATTTTATACCCTAATCCTGACCATTTACCCAAAAATTAACCTCACAGGTACCTACCTGACCCTAAAACGAACATAAACTCAATTCACACCTTGGTCCTAAACCCAACCCCCACACCCAAAATCAGCCTCCGAAGTTGTGGGGCCCAAGAAGCACCCCGTCCCCACGAGACTGCGTTTTTAAATATGGGCCCCACGATTAAGAAAAACAAGGACACACACACACACGCACACACGTTTGCACAGCTATCTAATTGGGGACATTCCATTGACTTTCATTACATTCCTACTGACCACAAACCCTAAAATTAACCTAAACCCAACCCCCAACCCACCAATGGCGTTTAAACCAAATGGGGACTCAACTTTTGTCCCCAAATGTAGGATTTTTGTCTTAAAATTGCCCCCAAATGTCACCAAAGCCGTAACCACACACACACACACACACACACACACACACACGCACACGCACACACACA
>NW_013953200.1:148989-149995 GCF_001266775.1 Austrofundulus limnaeus
AAAATATATAATTTATTGGAACTAAGCTGAAAAAATAAATATGAAGGTCAATTAAATTATAAAACATGAGGTTATTGAGTCAACATTACTTAATTCAGAGTTAAGTTCACTAGCAATAAGTAGTCAAGGTCCCTCCCACTGCACATTCAAAGAAGTGTGCATGCGCAGTTCAGTCTCTCTGGCCCAGAATGCACCAGTACAATCTTTTAGTGTTAAAAATGTTTAAATATAAGAACTAAATTAGCAGTAACATGACTTCAAATTATATTTTCTTTCTTCCTGCTTCTTCCTCCTATCAGCTCAGACACCAGAGTTTTAGCTCCACCTATTTGCTGCTGAAATGGATAATTTTCTGAAAACTCACGGCTGAAAAAGACACAAAAACACTTTTATCTGTGATTCATGAATCGTTTTGAGTTGTGTTCACTAATGTTGTCACATTACACGTTCAGGTTTGATTTGACATTTGTGTTGAAGTTTTAGTTACTGACTGTAGCTGACACCATGAGTGAGAGGTCTGTGTCACAGACATCTAGAGGGAAGATGACCAGGATTAATTACTGTCCTAAGATAAGTTCCTTTCTATGTATGTAAAGGTGTTGTCTATGCTGACACATGGATGGTAATATGATGAAAATTAGCACATTAGCTTCCACCAATTCCACCAGGCCTGTGTGGCCTAGCTGCAGCAGAGATGCAGATTATGTCTGTGTTTCTATTGTGTTGAGGTAACTAAAGAATTGAAGGCAATTGGTTTCCTCAAATTAATTGAGTAGCTGGAAGTTGTGACAACTAGAATGTTATAATTTCATTAGAGGAATAAAACTGAGTAACATAATCTAAATTGGATCATCTTTAAATAAATTTTACCAAGTTAGTCTGACTCAATGCAGATGAGTACTAACAACACATTTTAAATAGGTTAAAGGCACAGTGTGTAGGATTAGTTGTTTTCAGCGACATCTAGTGGTTGAGTGGTTGAATCATCCTCCCTGGTCCTCCCCCC
>NW_013953200.1:151227-153014 GCF_001266775.1 Austrofundulus limnaeus
GGGGGGAGGACCAGGGAGGATGATTCAACCACTCAACCACTAGATGTCGCTGAAAACAACTAATCCTACACACTGTGCCTTTAAAAGCAATAATATATTTGATTGTAGAATACTTACTAGTTTTAAGTCCAGTTTACTGACTGAAATGGTCCTTTTAAATTAATTTACCCATATTACTGTAATGAAAACATTTGAGTTACAAGTACTTAAATAGATTAATTTTTTACGCTGAATTGTTTAGGTTAATAAACTTAAACCATTTAAGGCAATCGGTTTCCTCAAGTCTTTTGAGTTCAACTAACTTATCAGGTTTTACAGTGTGTTAGCTCGGTCGTCCTGCTGGATTTAAAACTTTTTCTTCAAACTCAAGTTGTTCCAAAAACAAACCGTTCCACAGGGTACTTCAAAAAGGCCAGAGTTACACTTTAAACATATTTTCAGATTGAAAGCACAGCTTAGATCTTTACATTGTTTCCAAACCAGTTTCGCCTATTTCAATTAAATATGTTGTAACTTTAGAACAAAACAAGAAAGAAAAGAGTGTTTTCTTACATTTTTCTTGGTGATGTTCCTGACATCGTGGACATATTGGATCTTTCCTTCATGTCTGACAACACCCACTGAAATCGAGTCCTCACACACCTCTGACGCAATGTACTGGTCCACCTTAAAACCMAGGTCTCTAAGAACCAGGTAACCTGCAACCACAGAAACACATAGATACACACAACCCTTTTTAAACCACTTGTGATTAATTGTTGAATAATGGTTTGCAAGTTTAACATTCCTTCAATCCGTTTAAAACTTATTTCAGTGTAGTTTTGATTTCATCCAGAAGAGGGCGCTGCTGCCCTCAGCATGACCTTATTCTACCTTGGCCCTGCTGAGCAGAGAGCCGCCTCGATGTGAGCGGCATCATAATTAAACAAGCAAATCTTATTTTGTTTTATTTGTGACAGAACAATAATAATGGACTACACCAAACTCAGAGGAAACATACCGAAGGCTGTACCAGACTATCCAGCAGCATGACGCTTAAAACAAGAGAGCAGCGGCCTCATGTACACAGACTTGTGTGGATTTCTTACTGAAACCTGACGTACGGTCAAATCCAGAAAACTGCGTACGCACAAAAACATCCAGATGTATCAAACTGTGCGTACACCTGAATCCACGCACATTTCTGTTGTACRTCACAATTAACGTGGAACTGAGCGTAGGTAAGACTCCTCCCCTGACACGCCTTCATTAACATATGTTAAACAGATGCWAATTACTTCCTGCATGTGTGAAGGACACGTTTGTTTGATCCCTGTGATCAGAAATGATTTCTAATGTCAGAAACATAATGAATTTAATATAATGTGAGTGAGAAAAAAATCCTAAGTAAAAATAGGAATAAAATATGTTTATTACACAAAGAACGAGCGATTGTGTGTCAGTGTGTGTGTGTGTGTGTGTGTGTGTGTGTGTGTGTGTGCACTGCTGTGTTGCGCAACCGGCTCTTCCATCCATTCTGAGTCTGAAAATATTAACTTTGAGCACGAGTTTATTACCATAATTACTGTAAACACAGAGGAACTYARATGTTTGGTAGAACATAGATCTTTGTTTATTTCATAGCTGATATGAAGAAACGAGTCTCTGCGTCTCAGTAGATTTCACATGACGTGATGTGATGTTGGAGAGTCCACACAAACACAACGCACACCGCAGCCTTTCTGCTCAGTCTGTTTGTCTGTCCAGCTTTTGCTCTCCTACTTACAGCATTTTCACAAGTTGTAAAG
>NW_013953200.1:154049-155803 GCF_001266775.1 Austrofundulus limnaeus
GCACCAATGACCTACCCATGTCATCATTTACCCAGAATGCTTTGCATGTAAATAAAATGGCTCCATCCGTGTAATACATTTTAAACTTTTAGTTTCAAAACTAAACATCCTACAGTATTTTTACAGTTTATTTTACAGTTAAAATATATGTTTATTAAATAAAGTCTTATGTTACAACTAATCGGAGATCCCTTTAAAATGTTGCAGACAGACAACTTGTCAGACTTCACAGAGTTCACTTAGCAGCTGAAAACTAATAGTGTTTTATAACCTGGCAGGTCATCGGTTCTTATGTTTGACACTTTTTATAGATGTAGTTAGCCAAGGAAGTGCTCTACCCTACTTTAGACCCCCTTGGCATTTGGAAACTATTTAAAGTTGTTTAATCTAGCCTCTGGGTCACAGCCAGAGACTCTGCTTCATTTACCTTGTAAGTTAAAGTTTCTGGCTCAGGTGTAGCCGACCAAGCTCATCTGATGTGTGCAGGTGGAGAAAACTGTTATTATTTCAGTTTACAAGAGTTTAAAAGATAAAGTCATTAAAATGATGTGCCCAGCAAAAATAGTGATGTTGACACATTATCAAATAGTTACAGCAGCCTTACCCTAAGGCCAAGAACACCCAACAGAAGCCGTCCATCTATCACTTGTATCTAAGATCTGGTTATTTTGGCAAAGCCTCACCTCTCATGTAGAGGAAGCATTCCACCTGTACTGGCTGACAACCATGACCTCAGTCTTATAGGAGATGACTCTCATCCCGGGCACTTCACTGCCCCATTGAAGGCACAAACACAACTACATCATCTGCAAAAAGGAGCAACAAAACCCTGAGGTTCCCAAAGCAGACACCATCATCTCTGTGTCTCTGGGACTGCCCCCTAAGATCCTGTCCATGACCACCATGAATAAGATTAGAGACAGTAAGCAGCCAAGGAAGCGTCCAACAAGCACCTGGACCAAACTTCAATTTATGAAGAAAATATCCACAGAAGTCTTGCTTTGTTTATACAGAGACTGGACAGTCCTGAAAAGTGACCCCAGCTCCCCATGCTCCTGTCTACAAAACACCTCAGGGAACTCAATCACCGGCCTTCTTACAATCCTAAAAACACGTCAGCTGGACAATTAAACTCCTACAACCTCACCAACTTTGCAAGTTTTCCAATTATACTTGAAAAACACATTTTAGCAAGTGTCAATGTCTTTTTATGATAAGTGTAAAGTTATGTTTTCTTGTGGAACAAAGATATGATACCACATCTTCACCAAGTGTTGGAGAAGTGTGTACGACACATTCTGAGGCCTGGTCAAACAGCACAAGTTGCAGATCCAATTCTTAGGTCGGAAGACATTTTCTACTCGCAAGCTTTGATCAATATTAAATTCAAAAAGCCAAGTTGGCTTTGTAGCAGGGTCACACTGTAGTTTTCTTACAAAACTCACCCGTTCCAATGCCATCAAACAGGGAAAGGACTCTGATTGGTCGTCTCTGCTCTGCAGGGACTGCTGGGTAAATCTTTGTTTTCTCCTGAAACAACAACAGAAGTAAGTCAGAGTCATGTCAGAGTAATGTCTAATAAACATGTGAACAAAGACATTTTCTTTGATTTAGACTTTAGTTTGTACTGAACTGATGAATCTACAGCAGGGGTCACCAAACGTTTTGAGACTGACAGCTACTTTTGGAGTACCGAGTAACACGAAGGGCTACTTCTTCGATACAAACATAAATTGGCATGACTCACCTTTATA
>NW_013953200.1:163136-175077 GCF_001266775.1 Austrofundulus limnaeus
ACCTCAAAGTGCACAAGCTTCAGACTTCAGCGTTGGCTGCGATTTTGAAGCTGAAATCGCGTTCGGTGTGAACGCACCATTAGACCCTCGGAGTGTAACAATGTTTCAAACATTTTTTAATCAAACTAGATTCAGCAAAGTAGTAGTAGATATGACCCCCACACCTACACAAAACATCAATCCACCAGAACTCAGAACTCACCAGAACATATTTATTGTTTTGGGTGGGGGTCTGGAGGGGGTGGGGCTCATTGTTGGGCCCAATGGATAGCCCTTCATCAGAGCTAAACAACAAACAAATCTGAAGTTCCTATATTGAGTAGTTTTTGAGTTATAAGCATTTTTATGTCCACACACACCCTTTTTAGACCGTGCTACAGTTGACCAAAAATCACTTTGCGTGCTGGGGTCATAATAAACCAACTTCATTTCATAAATGTACTCATGTTTCCCTAATACCCACTTTCATTCATGTGACCAAAACATCTCTCTTTTGAGTCAGGCAAACAAAGATCCTACGATGCTCCGCTGTGAGAGGTGTGTAATTTAATCTACATGTTGATCTAGATTACATCATCAAGTTTCTCTGTTTAGAATTTAGAGCGCTCCCCAGATGGGAAGTGAAACATCTTTAACTAAGCAGTGGTTCCCAAACTATTTCTGCCAGGCTCCACTTGGATTTATAAGAAAATATTCATGCAGTCACCTACTTTTTATTTTAGATTTTTATTCAGTTAGTCTTATTGTGAAGAAATTTGATTTCCTTTTGACATTGAAGGGTTTTTTGGTCAAAAATGACAGTTTATATTGACCATGATTCATTTATGAGAGCAATAAAAGCACAAGATATCCAAGTGGGTGAATACTTTTCATAGACAGCATTTAAAACCTTAAAATGACTCACAAACTCCTGTCCCCTGTCATTAGCGAAGAACTCCTGTAGCTTTATGCTCCAGTCATGCCGTCGTTTGAGGACACCGTTCTGCAGGAGTGGCTGGCACATGTAGCATCGCCAAGGGTCCTGGTACCGAGCACTGTTAGAGGCTCCGGGGTCAATCAGGATGTCCAGACAGTCCACACAGAAACATCTGGAACAACAGGCAAAAAGAGATTCATATAAAAAGAAACATAATGGCAAAGGGGTTTCAACCTCGACATGTTTAGGTGTTTGGCTGAGATACGTGTAACACCATCAAAGATCATCCGTCCGTTTTCTTCCACTTATCCAGGGTCAGGTCGTGGGGGCAGCAGCCTAAGCAGAGAGACCCAGACTTCCCTCTCCCCAGCCACTTGGGCCAGCTCCTCTGGGGGAATCCCAAGGTGTTCCCAGGCCAGCTGAGAAACATAGTCCCTCCAGCGTGTCCTGGGTCTTCCTCTGGGCCTCCTCCCAGTGGGACATGCCCGKAACACCTCACCAGGGAGGCATCCTAACCAGATGCCCGAGCCACATCAACTGGCTCCTCTCGATTTGAAGGAGCAGCGGCTCCACTCTGAGTCCCTCCTGGATGACCGAGCTTCTCACCCTATCTCTAAGGGAGAGCCCAGACACCCTGCGAAGGAAACTCATTTCGGCCACTTGTATCCATGATCTTGTTCTTTCGGTCACTACCTGTGACCATAGATGAGGGTGGGAACGCAGACTGACCGGTAAACCGAGAGTTTTGCCATTTGGCTCAGCTCTAGCTTCACCACAACAGACTGGTACAGCGCCCGCATCACTGCAGACACAGCACCAATCCACCTGTCAATCTCCCGCTACATTCTTCCCTCATTCGTGAACAAGACCCCGAGAAACTTAAACTCCTCCAAATGGGGCAGGACCTCCTCCCCGTCCTGCAAAAGACACCCTACCGGTTTCCAGCTGAAGACCATGGTCTCAGATTTGGAGGCACTGATCCTCATCCTGGCTGCTTCACACTCGGCTGCAAACCACTCAAGTGAGAGCTAGAGATCAGGATCTGAATTCAATTCAATTCAATTCAAAAATACTTTATTGATCTCAGAGGGAAATTAAGTGTTGTTGTAACTCATTTAACTAAAGAATTATTGTAGATACTGATGGCTGTGGGCAGGAAAGATCTTCTGTAGTGGACTGTATTACAGCGAAATAAAAAAAAAATCAGAAGTCAAAGCGAAAAATCAAAGCGAAAGAAGCCAATAGGACCACATCATCCAAAAAGCAGAGATGTGATCCTAAGGTCACCAAAACAGATCCCCTCAACACCTTGGCTGCACCTAGAAATTTTGTCCATAAAAGTTATGAACAGAATCGGTGACAAAGGGCAACCTTTAGCGGAGTCCAACTCTCACCGGAAACAAGTCCAACTTACTACAATGTGGACCAAGCTCTGGCACGGTTATACAGGGACCTAACAGCTTGTATCAATGGGCCTGGTACCCCATACTCCCAGAATACCCCCCACAGGAGTCCCAGAGGAACATGGTCGAACACCTTCTCCAAGTCCACAAAACACATGTAGACTGGTTGAACTCCCATGCACCCTCCAGGACCCTGCTGAGGGTGTAGAGCTGGTCCAGTGCTCCATGACCAGGACCAAAACCACACCACTCTTCCTGAATCTGAGATTCGACTATCCGACAGACCCTCCTCCCCAGGACCCCTGCATAGACCTTACCAGGGAGGCTTAGAAATGTGATCCCCCTACAGTTGGAACACACTCTGCAGTTCCCACTTTTTAAATAGGAAGACCACCACCTTGGTCTGCCAATCAAGGGGAACTGACCCCGATGTCCACGCAACATTCTCACCAGAGAGGTGACATTCCATGTACCTAGAACCTGCTTCTGTAGCCAAGGATAGAACCACCAGGGTCCTCGCCTTCGACCACTGCACATCACACATCGCACCTGACGCCTTTGGCCCCTCGCGAGCCCATGGGAATGGGGACCCATGTCTCCTCTTCAGGCTGTGCCTGGCCAGGCTCCATGGGTAAAAGCCTGGCCACCAGGCGTTGGCCAACGTGCCCCAGGCCTGGCTCCAGAGTGGGGTTAGTCCAGGAGAGGGAACACTCAATTCAATGTTGGCACTCATCATTAGGGGTCTTCGGGCTGCACTTTGTCTCATCTCTCACCTAGGACCTATTTGCCTTGGGTGACCCTACCGGGGGCATGAAGTCCTTGACAACATAGCTCCTAGGATCATTGGGACACTCAAACCTCTCCACCATGATAAGGTGGCAGCCCAGTGAGATCAAAGATCATATCTCTACCTAATTACTACCATTACAAGTGTAGGTAGATTTCCTTTTAATATTTTCTGTCTCCTATTTAAAGTTTGTGTTTTTTCTTTAGTGTGAATATAATTCTCAGTTTTGTTCTAAAGTAGCTTCTGTAACATGCAAGTTTCTTCTCCGGAGATGACTAAAGTCTTGAATGTTTTAATGTTTGTGTCAGACCTGCAGCAGTTGGCATTGCCACACAGCAGAAGTTCTCGCCCTCCACAGCAGACGGTGCAGTAGGACTGGTAACCATCATCATCGTACATGTAAGATATCTCCAGGTACACGTCCTAAACACAACAGAGATATGTCAGTTTTCATATCAAATGCAGGGTGGAACACATTCTCACTCCCGACTCGTCACATATCGACGCTTGTCCAGGTTCCCTCTGCGTCAGGTTTTGATACGTTGGCTAACCCCCTTGTTTCAGTTATTGACGCATGGGGCTTTTCTGGGTCTGCGTCACATAGGGTCTTTGGGTTGGGATCCGTGGTTAATATTAGGGATCAGGATTACTGGTTAATTTTAGGTTGGGAGGTCAGGGATAGAATGTCTAGGGCACAGGTGTTGAACTTCGGTCCTTGAGGGCCGCTGCCCTGCATGTTTTCTTGTTTTCCTGCTCAATCACACCTGATTTGCATGAATGGATGATTAACAGGCTACTACATAATTTAAGGAGTTAATTGAAGCCCTGAATCAGGTGTGTTGAAGCAAAGAAACAAGGAAAACATGCAGGATTGCGGTCCTCGAGGACCTGAGTTTGACACCCCTGGTCTAGTAGCTAAGAGAAGGTAAATTTAGAGTTTGGGATGGTTAGTTGTCGTGCATTTTCTAAATTTTTCAAAAATATGACAACAGGCTCCTCCTTGTTCTCATCTCATCAATAACTGACACGAGGGGGTTACCCGACATGTCAAAACCTGACGCAGAGGGAACCTGGACAAGCTTTAATATGTGACAAGTTGGGAGTGAGAATGGGTTGCAGGGTGACATGTTTGCATCCATTTTTCTATAATTTGAAATTAAACCTAGGGAAAGTTCTTTTTAAGAAATTCAAAATTTGCCAAAATTCCTAAAATCGATTAATTGTTTTTAGGAATTTTAATTTGGCTCCCAGTCAAATTCAGAATATAATTTAAAATCTTACTTCTAACATATGAAGCTCTTAACAACCAAGCTCCATCTTTTATCAAAGATCTTATTGTTCCATACTTTCCTAACGGAGCACTTCGCTCTCAGATTGCAGGTTTAYTTGTGGTTCCTGGAATTTCTAAAAGTAGAATGGGAGGCAGAGCTTTCAGTTATCAAGCTCCTCTCTTGTGGAACCAACTTCCAGTTTCCGTCCGTGAGACTGACACTCTGTCTACTTTTAAGATTAGACTGAAGACTTTCCTTTTTGATAAATCCTATAAATAGACTTAGGTTTCCTGAGTTATTCCATAGGTATTATAGTTAATTAGTTATGCTGCTATAGGCTTAGACTACTGGAGGACAAACTTACCACATTTCCTCACTCTGCTATTGTCTTTAGTCTCTCTTCTCTACGTGTTTATTGTAATTATTTCTATCAATAACGTGTTTTCTTTGTCTCTCTTCCAGAGGAAAATACACCTGGACCAGTTCTTCTGTGTTTGGCTGTGTCTCTTTCCTGTCCCCAAACCCAGCCGGTCGAGGCAGATGGCCGCCTGTCCTAAGCCTGGTTCTGCTAGAGGTTTTTTCCTGTTAAGGGCAAGTTTTTCCTCTCCACTGCTGCCGGTGTGCTGCTCAGGATGGGAAACTGTGATGAAGTGAAAATTCAACACAATCTGCTGCTTCTTTAGATTGATTGTTCTTTTTTTCATGTACAGTGCTCTGAGATGATGTCTGTTTTGACTTGGCGCTATATAAATAAACTGAACTGAATTAACTGTAACTTTTACATTATATGAAGTAAACTTGAACTACAATTTTCGTCCGTCTGTCCGTTTTCTTCCACTTATCCGGGTTTGGGTCACGGGGCCAGCAGCCTAACCAAAGAGACCCAGACTTCCCTCTCCCCAGCCACTTGGGCCAGCACATCTGGGGGAATCCCAAGGTGTTCCCAGGCCAGCCAAGAAACATAGTCCCTCCAGCGTGTCCTGGGTCTTCCTCTGGGCCTCATCCCAGTGGGACATGCCCGGAACACCTCACCAGGGAGGTGTCCAGGAGGCATCCTAACCAGATGAACCACCTCAACTGGCTCCTCTTGATGTGGAAGAGGAGCAGCTCTACTCTGAGTCCCTCCTGGATTACTGAGCTTCTTATCCTATCTCTAAGGGAGAGCCCAGCCATCCTGCAAAGGAAACTCGTTTTGGCCACTTGTATCGGTGATCTCATTCTTTCGGTCACTACCCAAAACTCGTGACCACAGACGAGGGTAGGAACATAGACCAACTGGTAAATCAAGAGCTTCGCCTTCTGGCTCAGCTCTCGATTCACCACGACAGACCGGTAAAGTGCTCGCATCACTGCAGATGCAGCACCAATCCACCTGTCGATCTTACGCTCCATTCTTCCCTCATTCGTGAGCAAGACCCCAAGATATGTAAACTCCTCCATTTGGGGCAGGACCTCTTCCCTGACCCAGAGAAGGCACCCTACAGTTTTCCAGCTCAAGACCATGGCCTCAAATTTGGAGGCACTGATCCTCATCCCGGCCGCTTCAAACTCGGCTGTGAACCACTCCAGTGAGAGCTGGAGATCACAATATGATGAAGCAATAGGACCACATCATCCACAAAAAGCAGAGATGTGATCCTAAGGTCACCAAAATGGATCCCCTCAACAACTTGGCTGTGCCTAGAAATTTTGTCCATAAAGGATATGAACAGAATCGGTGACAAAGGGCAATCTTGGCGGAGTCCAACTCTCACCGGAAACGAGTCCAACTTACTACTGGCAATGTGGACCAAGCTCTGGCACCAGTCGTACAGGGACCTAACAGCCCGTTTCAATGGGCCTGGTGCCCCATAATCCCGGAGTACCCTCAACAGGATTCCCAGAGGGACACGGTCGAACGCCTACTCCACGTCCACAAAACACATGTAGACTGGTTGGGCGAACTCCCATGCACCCTCCAGGACCTTGCTGAGGGTGTAGAGCTRGTCTGCTGTTCCACGACCACGACAAAAACCCCAATGTCCTTCCTGAATCTGAGATTCGACTATCCAAAGTATCCTCTTCTCCAGGATCCCAGAATAGACCTTACCAGGGAGGCTCAGAAGTGTGATCCCCCTATAGTTGGAACACACTCTGCGGTCCCCCTTTTTAAATAGGGGGACCACCACCCCGGTCTGCCAATCCAGAGGAACTGCCCCTGATGTCCACCCGATATTGTAGAGTCGCGTCAACCAATACAACCCCACAACATCCAGAGCCTTAAGGAACTCAGGGCGAATCTCATCCACCTCCGGCGGCTTGCACCGAGGAGCTTTTTAACCACCTCAGTGACCTCGGCACCAGAGATTGGAGAGTCTGACCCAAGATCCTCAGGCTCTGCTTCCTCAAGGGAAGACGTGTCAGTAGGATTGAGGAGGTATTCGAAGTATTCCGCCCACCGACCTACAACGTCCCGAGTTGAGGCCAGCAGCGCACCATCCCCACCATAAATAGCGTTGGTGGCGAACCGCTCCCTCCTCTCCCGAGATGCCAGATGGTGGACCAGAATTGCCTCGAAACCATATGGAAGTTTTTTCCCGTGGCCTCTCCGAACTCCTCCCATGCCCGAGTTTTGCCTCAGCGACCACCTGAGCCGCAATCCGCTTGGACTGCCGATACCTTTCAGCTGCTTCCAGAGTCCCACTGGCCAAAAAGACCTGATAGGACTCCTCCTTCAACCTGACAGCATCTCTCACCGCCGATGTCCACTTAGCATGTTCTAGGGTTGCCGCCACGACAAGCACTGACAAACTTACAGCCACAGCTCAGGTAAGCCACCTCGACAATGGAGGCACGGAACATGGCCCACTCGGACTCAATGTCCCCACCTCCCCCGGAACGTGTTCAAAGTTCTCCCAGAGGTGTGAGCTGAAGCTCTGTCTGACGGGAGACTCTGACATACATTCCCAACAGACCCTCACTATACATTTGGGTCTGCCAGGTCTGACCGGCATCCTCACCCACCAACGGAGCCAACTCACCACCAGGTAGTGGTCAGTTGACAGCTCCGCCCCTCTCTTCACCCAAGTGTCCAAAACATGCGGCTGCAGATCAGATGAAAGGAAAACAAAGTCGATCATCAAAGTGTAGCCTAGGGTGTCGTGGTGCCAAGAGCACATATGGACACCCTTATGTTTGAACATGGAGTTCGTTTTGGACAATCCATGATGAGTACAGAAGTCCAACAACAATGCACTGCTGGGGTTCAGATTGGGGGGGCTGTTCCTCCCAGCCACRCATCTCCAGGTCTCACTGTCATTACACACATGAGCGTTGAAGTCCCCCAGCAGAACGAGGGAGTCCCCGTTAGGAGAACTCTCCAGCACCCCCTCCAAGGACTCCAAAAAGGGTGGGTAATCTGAATAGCCATTAGGCATGTAAGGGCCACCCCGATCCCTACAGGTGCATAGGCACAAACAACAGTCAGGACCTGTCCCCCACACGTATGCAGAGGGAAGCTACCCTCTCATTCACTGGGGTGAACCCCAACGTACAGGCACTGAGATAAGTATGCCCACTCCTGCTCAGCACCTCTCAGCATGGGCAAATCCAGAGTGGAAGAGTGTCGTCCAACCCCTCTTGAGGAGACTGGTTCCAGAGCCAGAGCGGTGCATCGAGGTGGGTCCAACTATATCTAGTCAGAACCTCTCAACCTCACACACCAGCTCAGGCTCCTTCCCCACCAGAAAGGTGACATTCCACATCCCTGGAGTACTTCTGTAGCTGAGGATCGGACCGTCAAGGTCCTCGCCTTCGACCACTGCCCAGCACACATTGCAACCGACCCTAGGGCCCCTCCCACAGGTGGTAAGACCATGGGAAGGGGGACCCACGTCTCCTCTTCGGGCTGTGCCCGACGGGCTCCATGGGCGAAAGCCCGGCCACCAGGCACTCGCCACCGTGCCCCACCTCCAGGCCTGGCTCTAGAGTGGGGCCCCGGTGACCCGCGTCCGGGCGAGGGAACACTGAATCCATCCATCGTATTCATCATAGGGGTCGTTGAGGTGCACTTTGTCTGACCCTAGGACCTGTTTGCCTTGCGTGACCCTACTGGGGGCATGAAGCCCCCGACAACAAAGTTCCTACATCTTTGGGACACTCAAACTTCTTCAACACGATAAGGTGGCATCTTGTTCTATTGAAATGCATTGAAAACTCTTCAAATCCTTCCAAATGTGCTTTTCTGTATTTTTCCTCTTCATGTGTTCTTTTTGTTTTTGCTTATATTTTGTTTGTAGGCACCTTTGTAGGGGTCTGTGTTTCATGCTTATATTGTGTTTCTTTATGTGTGCTTATGCTTTTCCATGGTTACAGCATCGCCACCAGCTAAACATGATTTTACAGCAGCTCTTTCCCACCACAGTAAGACTGATGGCATAAAGTCAATAAATAAGCTGGTGGTGCAGCTGTTAAAGCTGCCGCCTCACAGAAAGATGGTTCAAGGTTCAYCTCCTGGTCTTTCTATGTGGAGTTCCTTGTGGGGTTTCTCTGGCTACCATACTCTTCCAACAGGACAAAGACATGATTGTTAGGTCAATTAGCATCTAGGTGTGAGTCAGAGTGTAAATGATTGTTTAATATGTCCCTGTGATGGACTTGCTTCCAGTCCAGAGTTTAATCCCCCCACTGTGACCGAAGACAGGCACCAGCTCCATGGGACCAGTTCCTCTTTATGTTCACTGTGCTCCTTGAGTCTCGTCGTCTTTTAGTACTTCAACATTTAATAGTTTACTATTCAATTTAGTTTAATCTGTTTTAGCAAATTTCAGAAAAATCAATTGGCACAAATAATTTACATTACAAGTTCACAAAAAGGTTTTTTTTCCGAATGTTTTCTTTTTGATTTTTAAATGCTGAATTTCAAAAGTATTTCTAAACATAAACATCCTGGTTCAGGTTCCTCCTTGCATGTTATTATTGTCACAGATGCTGTTTTGGTTTAGAGATCCTGACTCCCAGCATTAAGTTGTTTTACCTTGCATGTTTGGCACAAGCCTCCTTCAAACAGTGGGTGGAAAGTTGCCGCTCTCATTTTTCCACAAGAGAGACAGAAATCTGCAAAATGAAACACACACACGCACGCACGCACGCACGCACGCACGCACGCACGCACGCACACACACACACACACCACAACAAGCTCAAAAAACAAGATTAATTAAACTAATGCATAAGAGTCAGAGTCTTTACCTTCAATACTTTGTTTCTTTTGTAGAACTTCATTCACCATTTGTTCTGATAAAAGACAGTTAAAGACTGGAAATTAGCTGAATGTTGCCAACATGTCCATTCTCAGTTTTCTTTAAACACACCTGCAGCAAAACGTACATAACTGCACCTTTCTGTTGTTTAATCAAATAAATATGATGCAAAACATTTACATAAAGCATCGATACAGTTTCACATATGTAAAAAGAACTGCTAAAAACAACTATTCAACTCAAATATACACATTTACTTCCAGATACATAAATCAAAACAAAACTTTCTGTATTTTAAAGCTACAGTGGGTTGCAAAAGTATTCCCTTAATCCAATCAGAAAATTTGAGAATTTTATTTTGTTTATAAATTATAGGGAACAGGTGGTCCTGCTGGTTGTTGAGTGAGGATGAGGATGAGGTATTTTATCGTAATGAGGAAGATGAGATCAAAGTGAGTGAGAGAGAGTAAGAGTGAGGATGGAGATTCTGATGTATTTTGGACGCTGCTGTTTTCTGCACCTGCCATTATGTGGTTTATTTATTTAATTACCTATTCACTTTCAAGGCAACATTTTTATCTTTAACTTTTATCTTTCTTTGAAAAGAATAAAATGCTTKAGAGTTAAACGTTCTAGGGGGTTAAATAAATAATTTTCATTTAATAGTCAATYGTAGYACATTATAGTTTTGAAGAATCATCATTACGTTTGACTGAAGGGGTACTAGTGGTATGATAAAATGGCTCAGGGGTACACAAGTCTAAAAAGGTTGGGAACCACTGATTTACAGCATCAGCTAAAGTGCACAGAGTGATCAGCTGGTAATATCATTATCAGAAAGAATAAAATGATCACATCAGAAGTTTGTTGGGTGTTTTTATTACTCTATAAAATGACTGCATCCTAAAACACATTGTCTGAGTAGTTCTTTTTAGAATAGTTTCAGCATAAAACAGAGCTTGTTTCATGTCTGACAACTTTAATTTTAAYAATCAGATGATGAGACCAACTAGTCATCTGTTGTTTATTGATCTTATTTCATGATATTTTGTAACTCTTTAAAGCTGACTGACTTCAGCTGGCAATWACATAACCTGATGCCTTTCTGTCTTATGATGCAGGAGCTGATGAGAATCAGGGTCAGCAGGGAGGGACAGCATTCTGTGGCTCAGGTGAGTGATGAATAGAATAGAATAGAATAGAATAGAATAGAATAGAATCTCAGAGGGGAAATTCGGGTGTAACAGCAGCAGCACCATTTCACAAAAAAAAACAATATATTGCTATGCACCAATCAAAAACTAATATTAAATACTAATTAAAAATTAGTAATTTGCATCATTTTACATGTTAAAATAGAGCCATGTAAGCGGTGGTGTCTGATGATGAGTTCACTGGCATGAATGAAAAAAAGGTGCAGAAAAACATACGTCTGCAGAGTTTACACATTCTGAACATTTTGTGTGTACGCTCTTCTAATTTGGATAAAACTTTCAGTATGAAACCTGCGTACGCTTGGATACAGAAGTCCTCTTGACTTCTGATCTGTAGTTGAACTACAGTACTTGAACTACAGTAGTTGAACTACAATAGTTGAACTACAATAGTTAAAATACAGTAGTGGAACTAAAGTAATTGAACTACAATAGTTCTACAGAACTACAGTAATTACACTACAGCAATTAAACTACAGTAATTGAACTACAGTAGTGAAACTACAGTAGTGGAACTACAGTAATTGATTTAATGTAGTTGAACTACAGTAATTGAACTACAGAAATGGAACTACAGTAACTGAACTACAGTAGTGGAACTATAGTAATTGATTTACAGTAAATGAACTACAGTAATTAAACTACAGTAGTGGAACTACAGTAGTTGAACTACAGTAATTGAACTGCAGTAGTGAAACTACAGTAATTGAATTGCAGTAGTTGAACTACAGTAATTGAACTTCAGTAATTGAACTACAGTAGTGGAACTGCAGTAAGTGAACTAGTATATACACTACAGAAATTAAACTACAGTAGTGGGACTATAATAGTTGAACTACAGTAGTGAAACTATTGTAGTGAAACTAGAGTAGTGGAACTACAGTAGTTGAAACTACAGTAGTTGAAACTACAGTAGTTGAACTACAGTAATTGAACTACAGTAGCGGAACCACAGTAATTGAACTACAGTATATACACTACAGTAATTAAACTACAGTAGTGGAACTACAGTAGTTGAACTATAATAGTTGAACTGCAGTAGTGAAACTAGAGTAGTGAAACTACAGTAGTTGAAACTACAGTAGTTGAACTACAGTAATTGAACTACAG
>NW_013953200.1:175862-179813 GCF_001266775.1 Austrofundulus limnaeus
GGTCAAGGGTCTCTGAACTTAACAAACCTAATTTGAGTTCCAATAATTTGTTCTAAAGGTTTTGAAATCAATAAAATGACAAATTTTTGCACCTACCAAATTTTGTTTAACCAATTATTGCACACTTTCTGTAAATCATATAAACTTCATATCACTTCTCAAATATCACTGTGTTTGTCCCCTATATGATACATTTAACTGATTTTTTTTTACTCAAACAATCAATGATTTATAAAGGTAAATCAGGGAAATTAACAAGACTGCCCAAACTTTCACACATCACTGTATAAGTAAAAATCATAAATAATAAATGTGATTTTTTTTGTGGAAATAAGGAGTCAGCATGCACTTTAATAAAACCTTGTGTACTTGTTAGTCTTATATTTATATTGTGATCATGAAATAATGAACATTTTCTCAAGATAACAAGTAAATTTCCCTATGATTTTCTCAAGATAAATTAATTTCCTGAGTTTTTTAGATGAGTTCATTTACCTTTGGTTTTCTCAAGATGAGTTTAACTATAGTTTTCTCAAGATGATGAGTTAATCTCTACCGATGGTTTTCTCAAGATAATGAATTAATTTACAGATCGGTTTCTTGAGATGAGTTAATTTCCTGATGATTTCTCAAGATAACGAGTCAATATACAGATGGTTTTCTCTAGATAACAAATTAAGTTCCCAATGGTTTTCTCCAGATTGTTAATTTCCTGTTTTCTCGAGATAACTAGTTAATTTCCTGATGTTTTCTCCAGATAACAAGTTAAGTTCCCGATGGTTTTTCGAGATGAGTTATTTTACCGATGTTTTCTTGAGATAACTAGTTCATTTCTTAGTTTTCTCCAGATAAATTAATTTTCCGATGGCTTCCTCCAGATAGTTAATTTCCTGACTGTTTTCTTGAGATACCTGCCATTGGTGGTCAGGATGGAATGATCCAATCCCGCGGTTCCTGTTTTCCTCGTCCCTGCAGACGCAGGAGGAACCTCTCAAACCTGCGGCCTCTGTCGGGCCCTCGGGACATCGGTTAAGGACGCGGATGCACCAGTTGCTGCCGGGATTAGCCTGATAAATGCCAGATCGCTGGCAAATAAAACTTTTATCGTTAAGGATTTCTTTTTATCTTTTATTTATTACCGAATCGTGGACAGGTGGACCAGCGTTTTTAACGAACTTTAGCCTCAGGACTGCTATTTTAATTCTCCACGGATGTCGGGTCGAGGAGGTGGATTAGTGGCTATTTTTATGTCGTTTTAACTGTAAACAGTTGCCTCCATCCTCGTTCAGCAGCTTTGAGCTCGGCCTGTTTGAACATGGCAGCTCCCACACAGTGCTGTGTGTTGTGGTTTATCGGCCTCCAAAATATAACGATTTTATAATCGACTTTTCAGACTTTTTAGCAGAAACTATGCCAAAGTACGACCGAGTTCTTATTGTTGGTGATTTTAATATTCAAGTGTGTTGCCCTGTTTTACCTATGGCTCAGCCCTTTTTAAATCTTACCGGCTGTTATGGAAAAATGTATTTAACAAAGACAGAAATACGTGGTCCATGAATGAAGGTACTCTGTGGGATGGTAAGCTGAGATTTATTGCAACAACAGGAACACAGAGAACAGCGTCGAGCYATCAGACTGTCCCCCTGCTCTATGCCCCTGCTTCTTCTGTTTTTTTTATTCTCACAACACATCTGTTTAATGTTGTCTGACCTGTTGACATTGAAGCATATTCCTCTTTTATTTGTGTTTTCTGGTGTATCTAAACCAATATTTGATCAGATCATCAGTTAGATATTAATGTCTCATAAATACCTGCAGAAATCAGTACCAGTTGTCAAAAAATTCAGTACTATCACATTGTACATCAACCTATATTAACATAAAGTTCAATGATAAGAAATAAAAGAAAAACAGGAAAAATATTCTTTATTTAGACACAAAAAAAGCTGATTTAGATGTATTGTAGCATACAAGCTGCACACCAGGTGCAATCAGTCAGCATCAAACAAAGCTGCTTAATGAACAGAAGGAGCTAATTTCAAACTCAATAAAAAACACCATTTCACAGCACTTCGTCTCTCCATGGACAGATGTGAAATCACTAATTGTCGCGCTGCCTGATTATTCTTTGAATCGGCCAAATTTGCATCTGTTCCTCTTGATCTGCTCCTCCACGGTCAGGCCTTCGTCGTCGTCCTCCGTCCAAGAAGAAGCGCCGCCCATCTGTTTCATCTCCTCTTTCCCCCTCACATCTCCCGGCTGTAGCCCAAAATCCAAAAGGTCATCTAGCGCCGACGCCGCTGGCCTCCCCACGGCAGGCTGACTGAAGACGTCTGATGTGAAATCAGATAACAGGTCGTGGCTGCCGGCGCTCAGACCAGCGAAAATGTCTTCCAGGGAGCTTGAAGTGCCAATCTTTGGCTCGGTGGCTGCGTGTTTGAAGGCGAGCGTTCCCTCGGCTGTCTCTAGAAAGAAACTTGTGTCTGAAAATCTGTCTGTGGCTTCAGCTTGTTTGGCATCACCCCTCTGTGCCGGCTGCAGCACTTCACTTGGTGTCCATCGGGAGAAATATTCAGCTCTCATTGCATCCATCTCAAGAAGTGGCTCCTTTTTCTCCTCTCTAAAGCCTCCATCCAGGATTTCTACATCAGCTAGAGTCTGTCTATTATAATTAGGCCCGAGCAGCGAGAGCGCTGCGAAGGCCTATTGTATCCCTTCCGTTTCTTCTTCTTCTTCTTATTATTATTATTCTTCCGCCTCTTTGAATGCAAATCTGGAGGCTTTGTCATACTCGAAAACTCACCAAACTTTACCCAAAATTGTCCCCTGGCGAAAATTGCATGATTCTTTTAGAATTTTTAATGGGCATGGCCAAATGACTCGACAGTGCCACCTAACATGAGAGAGGAACTGGCAAATCCTAGAGTTTAAATTTTGCACATTGATCTTCCCAAAACGAGAAAAAAAGTCTCTTGGAGGTATGCCCAACAGAAAGTCGGCCATTTTGGGTCAGAGGTCAATTTTTGGCTAAGTTTCACTTTTGCTCACGTCGAACTTTTGCGAACTCCTAAGGATTTTGACCTATTGGCTTCAAATTTGGTCAGTAWGCTGGTAAGACATGGGGGGATTAAAAATTATCAAAACGGTGAGTTTTTGAGCATGATAAGGGGGCGTGGCCAGACCTCATTCTCGCCAACATTTTTGATATCATCAACTTGTATTTACTATATATGCTGAAGATTATAATTATACAAGGGTTTGAAAAAATATCAATAGGGTGTACAGTGGAGGACCTGCGATTCAGTTTAGGCKAATTTTAATTTTTTTGTGTGTGTTTACTCCAGCTGTTATGCATCAAACATGATCTAATCACGGGTATCTTTTTTACCCCAACAAATTACCCATGAGAAAATAAAATAAAATGGGGTGAATGGTGTCTGTTGGATGTATAGTTTAGGAGCTATGTTGATTTAAAAWTTTAATTTTCACAATAGAAAATACAGGTCAGCCATTAAAGATGCTTAATAAAAACATATGGGACAATAATTAGCTCTGGGGCCATCATAATCTATTTACCAGACACCTTAAGGAGTACAAAAAGTTAGTTCCTACTAGACTATAAACTCTTGTCAAGTATTTAAATAAAATGATTCCATGTGTAGCACTCTGTACGTGTTGGAATGATCCTCAGCTACAGCATCCGGTTTTAGTTTATTATATTTTTTATTTAAATATTAGTTTAATATTTAGCTCTAGCCTCTCTAGAACGTAATACTTAGTAGATATCCATCCAATAATAAAATTCTGACAGTTTGATTAAAATCTGTCCTGAGTCATTAGATGCAGTATTTTCTTAACTGGTAAAAACGTTGGGCCTCATGCAAGAACAGTTCGTACGCACAGATTTGTTCTTAAGTTGTGCGTATGAGTGATTTAGGAGAATTTGTGACA
>NW_013953200.1:183060-186807 GCF_001266775.1 Austrofundulus limnaeus
AATATACAAGTTTCACTTTTTAAATGGAATTACTGAAATAAATCTACTTTTTCATGATATTCTAATTTTATGACCAGCACCTGTAAACTAAATGAAATGACGTCACTTCCTTTTACTGATAGGATCTCGTATGTCTGCTCTTCTCTGAGAAATTATTTCAATTTGAAAAGCGTTAAAACCAAGTGTAATTTTTTTAGATGTCAATCTTGTTACCGTAATATCATAAGAAAAACACTACTGATTTTTAACAAATAGATGTTTTATCTAAAGGTTTTTAAACGATTTTATTGGTGATGTGTGCTTTTAGCATTTATGCTAGCAAGTGGAGTTTTTAACAGAAATGTTTGAAATTATCAACTCTGTTACCAAGGTAAAGTAACAGAGTTGACATTATGCAACTATTGAGTAGTAATTACATTAATGAGAACAATTTAATACGTGTATGTATGGATGAAACAATTAAATAAATACATTTTAAAGTAATTACTGACACACTACAATACTGTGTTTAATATAACCTACATTTTTACTGTAGATATGCCACTCTCAGCTGCTGAGAAACAAAGAAGATCGAGCTAGACGAGATGCCAATACAGACAGAAGAGAGGAGGGTTTAACAAAGGACAGGGAGAAATGGAAACGCAACAAAGAGTTGGGAAGAATCAAGGCCCTGTCACACGAGACAACTTATGCCAACTTACGAAACAGTTTTTATGTCTAAATTGTTAATAAAAGTTATATATTTGACATATTTGTTCGAATTACATTATGTAAACACTGAAAAGAAGCTTCCTGTTAATTTTTTCAATTCCATCTTATATGTAGATGTCTTTAAAATCAGAGTTGTAAAGTAGCCAAGTACAAATACTTCTTTATTGTACTTAAGTAGAATTTTTGGGATCTGTACTTCACTTGAGTAACTATTTTTCAGCCTACGTTTTACTTCTAACATTTTCACACAGTTATTTGTACTTTCTACTCCTTACATTTTTTAAAAAGGCCCAAAGTAGAAAGTTGTTACTTTTATTTCATTTTTGCTTGTTATTGTAAAAAATAAAAACTATCCATATAAACTGAGCCTCCTAGATAGAGTGAATTTAACTGTGTTTGAATGAGAAGTATAAATATATAAAACTCTGATTACACAAACAAATTATGTCACACTCCAGCAGGACATAATCATTAAAATAAAAGGACTGTACTTAAGAAGTATTTGTATTTCATGAATTATATTCTTACATTTGGCCGCAGCCCTCAGATAGATTTTCATTTTGGGGAAAAGCTTTGTGCAGCCTTGATATATGTATATAAACTGAAACAGCTGGACTAGTGCATCCTAAATTTAACATCCATTCATTCTTTTAATACAACAGTCATTTCTGCAGTTTTTGGGGAGGTCACCTCCTAATAAATGTCCTTACAGAAAATCTAACTGCTCATTTTAAATCGTTACTTTTATTTTTAATACTTAAGTTCATACTTTAAGACTTTTACTTAAATAATATTCCTAAAGGAGACTTTAATTTTTACCAAAGTAATTTTTTGGTAAGATACTTGTACTTTTACTCAAGTATCACTTTGTGGTACTTTATATAACACTGTTTAAAATGTTCATAAGTTGTCTAGTGTGGCAGGCCTTCAGGCTGGTGGCAGACCTAACACCAAGAGAGAGGAGAAGAAAGCAAAGATACTGGAGAAGAGCACTGGCTGCAAGCAGAGCTAGAAGTGTAGCGCAGGAAAAAAGAAGACGACCCAGAACAAATTTCAGAGGTCTCAAAGTCAAACCAGACTTCTAGATGGTTAAAAAACTTAAACTTAAATCTCGGTTTTTCTTACCTGAATTAATTGTTTTTTTGCTTTCTAAATCCAACTATGATGAAATGTTAAGAAACTGTTATTGTCCTGTCTATTCTGTTACTAAGGTCAACTCTGTTTATTAAAAGTTTTTACACACACAAAAAAGAAAATCATTGTTTTTAATATTCTATACATTGCTGGTTGACTTTGTCTGTATTACAGTATTATGAGCACAATTGTTTTTTTTAAATAACCATTGGTATTTTATGAGTTTTAATAAGGAATGTTTGCTCCTATAAAAACAATTCAGTAAATAGTTAAATGTTTTTGCCATATTTTAAATGTATTTTGAAATTAAACACATTAGTTTGAAGCAGTATTATATTAGGACAGTTTATGTAATAAAATGAAGAGAATTTAGCCTGTTAGAATATATTGTTTTTTCAAAACATTGTCCATGTTGTCTGTAACAGAGTTGACGTATCGAACTGTATCCTACAAATTTTTCCTAATAAAAGGTAAAAATAATGTTTGACAAACAGCAAATTATCAAAGTTTAACATATTTTCAGTAAAATACCTGAAAAAATTATTGGAAATTAACACTTTTTTCTTTCATTTTTCAAAGTGCGAAATGTATCTCCAATTATAGAATCACCCATATGCAAAGTGAAATGAGCACAATCTGATTAAAGCTGTAGCCCATCATAAACCATAATAAGACCTGAACACCTTTGTGTCCTGCAGACCAACTGAACCCACCAGAACCTGGTCTGTGAAAAGAACTCGAGTCTGAACCCTGAGTCCTCATGAACCTAACTTCGCAGTCAGAGCATCTATAAGCTCCTGCTTCTTTGTTCCGGTGGTCCGAATCCCAAACTGCCTACAGGCCTCCTTCAGCAGAGGAACCGTCAGCTTTCCCAGAGTGCCATTGTGCAGGTGGGCTCGCAGTTCAACCTCTGTCAGCTCCACTTTGGGTTTTTTCTCAGTACCACCTCCAACATCAGCTGAATGGACAAACAACAGATAAATGAATGATATAACACAAAAGTTTTCCCTCACCACTTTGTATTCTTGTTTTTGTTGCTTTACAACCTGGAACTAAAACAGATGTTAAATTCCAACACCCACCATGTTTTCAAATTGCATATCCATCAAAATCTGATAGAGACATTAAAAACTGGTATGTTTTACTGAAAATCTTTAAAAATTAAATTGTCTTAAAAATGATTTTGAGTGAGTTTTCAAGCAGTTTCACTCCACATATGGCCAGACACAGACTTATAAGGAGCATCAACTTATCTTTCTCATTAAGTCAGGTGTCGCCCAGCTCTGCTGTAATACACCCCAGGAGGCAGCTAATGTCCATTATCCCCCCAAAAACTACACTCTTCAGAAGACCTGGGTAAAGTTTCTTCAAGTCAAATGGGCTGACTTTATTGCTCCATCACCGTACCGTGTTCTGTGTTTGAAACATTTTCAACTGGAAGAATCTGGAAGATTACCAGTCAGCAATGACCTAGGCATTTGAATTTAAGGGAAAGAAAGGTGTGGTGAGGCATTCTGGTCATGTCCCACTGCAGAAGACACAGAGGAAGACCCAGTACATGCTGGAAGAACTGGTAGGCTGGCCTGGGAATGCCTTGAGATTTCTCCAGAGGAGCTGGAAGATGGATGATGGATGGATGGATGGATGGATGGATGAATGGTTGGATGGATGGATGGATAGATGATGAATGGTTGGATGATGGATGGATGGATGGATGATGAATGGTTGGATAATGGATGGATGATGGATGATGAATGGTCAGATGATGGATGATGAATGGATGGATGGATGATGGATGGATGATGAATGGATGGATGATGGATGGATGGAAGATGAATGGATGGATGATGGATGGATGGATGATGGATGGATGGATGATGGATGGATGGATGATGGATGGAT
>NW_013953200.1:187386-189834 GCF_001266775.1 Austrofundulus limnaeus
ATGGATGGATGGATGATGGATGGATGCATGGATGATGGATGCATGGATGGATGCATGGATGATGGATGCATGGATGGATGATGAATGGTTGGATGGTTGGATGATGGATGGATGATGAATGGTTGGATGATGGATGGATGGATGATGAATGGTTGGATGATGGATGGATGGATGATGGATGGTTGGATGATGGATGCATGGATGATGGATGGATGGATGGATGATGAATGGTTGGATGGTTGAATGATGATGGATGATGAATGGTTGGATGATGGATGGATGATGAATGGTTGGATGATGGATGGATGGATGATGGATGGATGATGGATGGATGATGGATGGATGGATGATGAATGGTTGGATGATGGATGGATGAATGATGGATGGATGGATGATGGATGGATGGATGGAAATGCACTGAGCTGAGGAACGATGACCGTTTAAGGGGAATATACTGATGAAGCTTTGCAGATTAGACACTTTATAAAGGGTTTTTTCTACATCATGGGAACCATTTTCCTGTAAAAGTTTGTAGTTGTCGTCCTGCACCACGGTAAGGAGAGGATAGACTGTCCAAAAAAATTGTTTTTAAAAACTACAAAACTGAAAAATGTTTGCGTATCAATTCACCCCTGCAAATCCACGTTCTGCAGCAGTTACAGAATCAGGTCTCTCGAGGTCTAACTCTATGATTTTGGTCCATCTAAACTGAAATTCCTGGTTGTTTTTCACAAACAATTTGCCACAGCTCATTTATCTGTCCTTTTATTCTAAGCTGTTTATTCCCACAGCATGATGCTGCCACCCCCATGTTTCACTGTAGGGAAACATGGGGGTGGCAGCACATTCTTTGTCATGTTTGATGACAAATTTACAAACACTTGAGTTTTTTTGTTCCTTTTTGTTATTTTTCCTGCTGCTCATCCATRAATCACAGGGTGGGCAGCTTCTAGTGGTCTTGAACCTGTGGACAGAGTTCCTTGGTCTTCATGATGCTTGGTGGTAGGCCTTACTACTTCAAAAGGCATTGGAGTTCTGTTGGTTCTGCAGGCTGCCATAACAGGTGTGAATAACCAGAGATCATTTGACACAGGTGGGTCTTATTGAACTAATTTTGGGGCTTCTGTTGGGACTTTAGAGCAAAAGGAGTAGAGATGTCCCCATCCGATATCAATATCAGACATTGGTCTGACAGTAGCCAAAAAACAAATATCAGATTAAACTGGCCTGGGGAGGCTGTGTCAGAGTGCTTAGGGGAGTCATCCTGGAACTGGAAGGTTGCCGGTTCGATCCCCCGTCCAACTGTCTCAGTTGTGTCCTTGGTCAAGACATTTCAGCCCTAATGCCTCTGATGTGTCCCATCAGTGTATGAATGTGATTGGCACTGATTAGTCTCCATAGCTGATTGTACATGTTAGCTTTGTAGAAATCTAATAGAGTTCTGTGTGAATGGATAAATGAGGACACAGATTGTAGTGTGAAGAGCTTTGAGTATCCTGGTTGGGTAGAAAGATGCTATACGAGTACAGTCCATTTACCATTTACTATCCAAAGTCTCCGATATAAGCACTCTGATACAAGCAGTCCATTTCAGTGGTCTGCTCAGGATTTCTATCCAGCAGTGCTTGGATCCAGCATAAATAACTACAGTAGGGCAAACAAATTTTATCACTATTTATTTTTTCATAATGTCAAATCTCGATTATTATCACAATTGTTTTTATTAACCTAAAAAGTGTGCAATTATATTGTGACTGAAAAATAATTCAACAAATAAATAATGGCTGTTATTTGACTTCCACTAATATAACAAATATCTGTGGTTCAATGGAACATTATATTATATTTGCAAGGTACTTAAAGGTATTTACCAAGAAAAAAATTCTTTATGTGTAAAACATAGAATCTCACATTAATAAAGTTATCCTTTTGTAAAATAAAGCTTTTTGATTGAATTTCACATTAAATATGTCATAAAGGAAAACAAACCCTACAAACAGCAACAATTTTTGCACAATTGTCCATTAAATAGGATCTAAGTTCAATATTTACTTCTGTTTTGGACGTTTTCTTCAAGGTATAACTTTATAAAATTCAGTTTTAATAGAAAAACGTTACAAGTAAACAAATAAAAAGCATTAATTTGGGTTTAGCTCCAGTATCAGTACTTTTAACTGCATGTTATTTAACATCCCATTGCAACAAGTTTCTTCAGCTATTTCGTTTAACTTACATTTTTCGATTCGTAATAAATTTCCAAACTCCGTCATAAAAAACTGTCATTTCAAAAACGTTGCAGTTTTTGTTTATCTGTTCAATTAGCTGATGGTGCAATGAATTCTGGGATACCGTTGACCGTGTAGGATACTCAGATGCAGTGGTGGACAGTAACAAAGTACTTTTACTTTATTACTGTAATTAAGTACATTTTTTGAGTATCTTTACTTT
>NW_013953200.1:191222-193294 GCF_001266775.1 Austrofundulus limnaeus
ATGTACTTCTGAATACTTAAGTATTTTCAAAAGTAAGTACTTCAGTACTTTTACTTGAGTAGATTTTTGACTGAGTAACTTTTACTTGTAGTGGAGTAGATTTGACCATGAGTATCAATACTTTTACTCAAGTACTAGAGTTGAGTACTTTGTCCACCACTGCTCAGATGCAGCCGAAGTTTTCGGGGTCTTGTCAGCCGCATGTGTAGGTGCTGACGAATTGGGACAGCCCATGGCGCGGGGCAGTGACGCAAGGGGCCGACAAATGCGTCCAACATTGGCTGCAACCCATGAATGACATGACACAGCCATTTTTCTGTCGTAAACGTTATCTTAGCTCCAAAGTTTTGGAGGACGTTTCTGTTTTAGCAAGTCTGTTTCGACTGCTGTGTACTGCCATGGAGCTGAGTGGAGTCAGAGACGAGAATAAAGTTTTAGAAGAGAATCAACTGGTTTTCTGCTTTATTATAAATGACCTATTTATTGATCATGAATTTCATTCAAATACGTTGACCCTGACGTGATGATCTTGAATAAGCAGCGAACATTGGACTGCTGTTGAAAAACCTGAATATTTTGGAACATCAACTGCTGAGAACAAGGACCGTTAAGCTTTTGAGATGCCTCCTTTCTTTTCCAAAGAGGATTTCTCACAGCTTCAAAAGGTGACGGTGTTTGAGCTCAAGATTCATCGTCTAGAGGAGATGAATGCTTTGGAGGACTCAACATRCTGTAAATCGTGATGAAAAGGAGATGTGAGCTGTTTCTGAAAGCAGAAGTGTATGGAACTCTCTTGGTGCGAGACCAAAAAAAACCTTTCAGGAAGGATTCAACACTTGGGTGACAATGAATGGCCAGAATTACAGAGAAATAATTTTTCTCCAACAGTAATGAGAAGAAGACAGCGACAGGGTGGAATCAAAACAACTGATAACGGCCAGAGAAATGAAGACTGAAGAGAAAGCTTTCTACAAAACACATTCACACCACAGGAAGATATTGGTGAGTCAGAACTGAGGCTGGGCGATATGGCCTAAAATCAATATCACGATATATTGACCAGTTTACCTCGATAACGATAAATGCATGATAACTCTTACCACCACACACAAGTACACAGTATAGTTTAGTCATAACAATACACTGTGTCCATGTTCTTAGTCAAAGTACACAGTTTAGATTTTGAACAACTTTTCTGTAGTTTATATTTGTCATTTTGATGTTTTTAATATATTTAATAAAAATATTTTTGGCAAGACTTGAGTCAAATATAGTCATACAAATATTTGACCATCTCCATAACTTTTCAGTGCAAACACACACATTACGTATTGTAATTTTAGTTAAAAAACATAGGAAATATGTCTTTTGTACAGCACAAAATAAATACATTTTTATTTGTTAGACTGACTTTCTTTATTAAAACAGTTTTTCTTTTTTACTGGGGTGGGGTAACGCTAAGCGGAGACTCGTCTTTTTTTATACTGGGGCAAAGTGTTCAGCTGAGTTAATATTTTGGAAGAGCAGCAGCTCCCACAGAACAACTCAGCCTGTGTGTGCTACGCTCCTGTAACAGCGCTTTCGTGGACAGGAGTTTGGTCACATGAGCAAAGTTGGACATATCTGTTAGAAAACTACACTCTGAACACATAAACTTATAGTCTGTTAGATTTTAGATACCAACGTCTCGGGTAGCTCAGGAGAGAAGTGTGGAGGACGGGGTTTGTTCACTCAGGACAGGAGCTGCAGGCTGACCGGTGTTTCTCCTGCAGCTTCATCGACATCAGAAAGACCCGCCCTACTCTGCTCTGATTGGATAAACTAAGCTGTGGGTTCGTTTGATTTGTTGAAAGCAGCGTCTGTTTAAACCTGTATCAGACTGGGTGGCTTTAACGAGACCGCAACAGAAAACAAGCAGGTTTTTCTATACAGACATCAGCTAAATGACATCGGTCATGAAATTAGCGTATCATGTGTAGTGGTCACCCTGGGTGGAATAAACGTTCCACCTGCCTTTGACCTTGACCACGGAAGGCCTCCTTTAAAGAACAGAACTTTATTCATTTTTATGG
>NW_013953200.1:194683-195755 GCF_001266775.1 Austrofundulus limnaeus
ATACTCATTGTCAAAGTCTTGGTCATATTAAAGGTGATGGTGAATATTAGTATTTAAAATTTTAAAGAACCCGTTTCCTCATATATTAACTATATTATTAGTCGATATTAAGTAAGTTAAACATGAGAAGTTATGTTGGAGTAATCTTTACATAAATTGGTGGCCCGTACGGGGAAAACTCTTTAAATATTGATATTAATATCTGTCACATTTAATGGTTTCTGCCAGTGATCGAGAGAAATCAATTGTGTTGTTATTTGACAGGGAATGTCGGAGAAATTACTAGGAACTGCAGACCTGGTTTTTTTAGACATTTGTCAATATAATTAAAACCTTTGATGTTCTGAGAAGTCACTGTCAGTTAATAAGAATGTTGTGTGATTATGACTTGTTAAGCATTTCATGGTACAACAGTCTGTTTTAACTAGCTCTTAGAGATAGTTTATATGCATAAAAGAGGTGCATGTTGTTTTCAGATCTTTAAGCGTGTTTTACATGGCTGATCTGTCAGATTTATATCAGAGGACTCGAAGGAGTCATTGATAGAMTAAGTCTGTTACTCCTTAACTGAAGGAATTTCAAGAATTCTAGGTTACGCCATAAATTCAGAGTGGATTATGAGCGAGAAGTCAGCAGTAAAAAAAAACTGCTGTGTGAAGCTGCAGAGCAGCTCGGTTCAGATCGGGACCCGACCCGGTTCTGATCCATGTTGACAGTCTAAGGACTGGTTTATGAGCAGAAAAGGCTAAAGTTGACCTCTTAATTGTGTTAATCAGTTTTAGTTTGTGGGAACTTCTGTATCAAAAAGGGGGTAAGGAATAGCCTATGCAGGACGCGGTTCTGACCCGGTCCAAATGAGCTCATAAAAAGCTACCGCTTGTTGAAGCGGCAGACAGACAGCCTCAGGGAGTTAATCTGTCTTAAAGCTGTGTTTTAACTTGAGTTGTGCTGGTGTTGATTCATGCCTCGGACGCTGCTCCGGAGTGTTTTTTGAATCTTGTGAAGTGTTATGCTGTGTTTTTTTTGCTGTTCACCGCTGCGGTGGTGCTGGCTAACACAAACACACTCACAC
>NW_013953200.1:204108-210525 GCF_001266775.1 Austrofundulus limnaeus
TTTTCTGGCATGCTTAGGGATATCAGTTTGTCTATTGATTCTCTGGCCAGTGGCAGAATTCCACCATATCTCGTCTGTTTAGACATGGTAAACGACATCGTAGGTTCCGCTACTAACGAAAAAGTAATGCCAATCCAAGCTTATTTAGCTTACTCTCTCGGTAGCGCGATTCCAATTCACGTCAATCCCCAAGAGCGTGAAGTTGCGTTCATTGTCAATCTGCCAATCATACACGTAGACAACATATACACATGATATAATTTATTTTCCCGGGCAAGATTTTTTTTTACCGATATTATTGTGAATGATATGATGTGGCCCAGCCCTAGTCAGAACAAGGTTCATTTTCTGATCTCAGAGAGGGACCTGAAACCAGGTTCAGTTCAAGTCCAAAGAGAGACTTTCAAGAATCAAGAAATGCTGATCATCACAGATAAAACGATGAATGAGATCAGAGGCTTTTGGAATAAGTATAAAGTAAAAGTTCTGAGTTTTGCTCATAAAGTGTCTGACCTCGCAAAGAAGATTTTGGAAATCGCAGCTGAGTTTCCAGCTCAGAAGATGCTCATCATTCATAYAGGAAGTGAAGTTATGAACTAACAGTCAAAAATTTTCAAAGAGGATTTCATTCAGTTGTTGAATGCAATTCAGAATCTCAACATGGGGATTTTCATCAGTGGCCCTACACCTAAGGCAAGAGGTGTTGATAAAAAATGTAGTTGACTGTTTGCTCTTAATCGCTTTTTGAAAGAGTTCTGTGCTGACCACTCCGTGGGATTCATGGACGTCAACCTTTTCTGGGAGAGAGAACATCTGTTCAGGTCAGATGGACTGACTTTGGATCGAGTTGGAGCTGAGACATCGATGGAAAACCACGTACAAGTGGATGATGAGACTGCTGCAGAATCAGAACCACGGAGAGAAGAGTTACTTCAGTCTGCTGAACTGAAAGAACTGGATTTAGCCTCACAAACAAAGGAACCAGAAACAGGGTTCCCCCAACCTACAACTGAAGAGCAACTRAACACTTTTTCTCCTCCACCAGACGAACTCAAACCATCAACTAAGAATGAGGATGTAAAATCTACTCCCAAGGAAAGAGTAAACCAGTACGCAGACTGGATTGAGGACCCTGTGATACAAGCAAGGGAGCACTTGCAACATCGCACATACCTACAGGACATTTGGGTGGAGAAAAAAAGATATCTGGTCAGAAAACACGAAACAAGGGTGACAAAGTTTTCATATAATTTCCTTATGGGTTTTTATTTGACTTAGTTTATGTATGTCAAAGAGAGGGAGTTGAAGGAAATTTTGTAACTGATTGAATGTTAGAACCAGTCTTGTATTTTTTATACTTGGGGTTAAAGATTAAACAGTTTGTGTGTCTTATCATGAGACCTTTCTGTCTTCATAACAAAGTTAGTTACGTTCTAATGTCTAACAAGGTCCCACCTCCAGGGGTGAACCAGGAAATCAGACATACATTTAAAAGGTTGATTCATCATTATATAAGAAGAGTTTTTTTTTGTTAGTTATTGAGTTTGCAGTCGTAGAGCAGCTATTAGAGGACTGTTTTGCTTTCCTGATAAGYCCAAGGCCTTCTGACTGCTGCTGAAGCCTGACTGTGTAAAGTGCTGTGGAACTGATTGGAGTCAGAGACAAGAATAAGGTTTTAGAAGGAGAATCAACTTGTTTTCTGCAATATTATTCAGACATCCATTTATTGATTAGGAATTTCCCTCAACTCTTACTGCTTCTCCCCTTGTTCTCGCTACAGAATGAATACAAAGTAACCAGTAACTATACTGAACTACTGAAAACTCAGAATCTCACCCGTTTTGTGTTTAGGAGCCGTTTTGGTCTCTGGGTTGTAATCGGGGGGGTAAACCATATCTTTGAAGTCTTGGACCAAAGGACCGAGACAGTGGTCAATCTGCTCCACCTTTGGCACTGAGACAAAGAAAGGAACAGAAATGAACAAGTGTGAACTGAAGATTTGAACACAAACTGCAGGAGCCAAAAAGATAACAGGATCTGTTTTCGTCTTACTAATAAGATCCTCAATGTCCTCTGGAGCCTTCATGTCCAAAGCCAAGGCCTCCAGGTTCCTGTAATGCTGCTGGCGAGCTGGGTTCTCAAAAGCATCACTCCTGCATTACATTAAACACAAGAGAGACAAATGATATTGTATGTATATCTCAAAATCCTCTTTAAGAAGGCTTCAGTTGATCCAAAATGCTGCTGCTAGAGTTTTAATGAGAGTTGGAAGGAGAGATCATATTTCTCCAGTTTTAGCTTCTCTCCACTGGCTCCCTGTCAAATTCAGAATAGAATTTAAAATATTACTCCTAACATAAAAAGCTCTTAACAACCAAGCTCCACCATATATTAAACATCTTATTGTTCCATACTTTCCTAACAGAGCACTTCACTCTCAGACTGCAGGYTTACTTGTGGTTCCTGGAGTTTCTAAAAGTAGAATGGGAGGCAGAGCTTTCAGTTATCAAGCTCCTCTCTTGTGGAACCAACTTCCAGTTTCTGTCCATGAGGCTGACACTCTGTCTACTTTTAAGATTAGACTGAAGACTTTCCTTTTTGATAAATCCTATAGTTAGACTTAGGTTTCCTCAGTTATTTCTTAGTTATAAAAGCTTAGAATTCTGGAGGACAAACTGACATTTCCTCTTTCTGCTGCTGTCTTTACTCGTTCTACTCTTTAAGTTAGAATTTATCATTATTTCTATCATTAGCATTTTCTTTGTCTTTCTTCCCAGAGAAATGACACCTGGACCAATCATTTTATGTTTGTTTCTTTCCTGTCCTCAGTGACCCCAGCTAGTCGAGGAAAATGGTTGCCCATCCTGAGCTTGGTTCCGGTTCTGCTGGGGGTTTCTTCTTGTTGAAAGGGAGTTTTTCCTTTCCAACGGCTTCTTTAGATCAGTATCTTTTACTAATTGGGATATTATAACTGTGGCTTCGTGCTGCCGGAGGGAAGGTTCTGAGTGTTGTTTGTGCTTATGCACTAACATCAGTTCAGATTACCCTGCCTTTTTGGAGTTTTTGGATGGTGTCCTGGATGGGGTGCCATCTGGAGACTCCCTTGTTCTACTGGGTGACTTCTATGCCCATGTGGGCAATGATGGAGTTATCTGGAAAGGGGTGATAGGGAGGAACGGCCTCCCTGACCTGAACCTGAACAATGTTCTGTTATTGGACTCCTGTGCTAAGCATGGGTTGTCCATAAAGAACACAATGTTTGAGCATAGGGTGGTCTATAAATGTTCTTGGTACCAGGCCACCTTAGGTCAAAGGTTGATGATCACTTTTGTAATAGTGTCATTGRACCTGCGGCCTTATGTCTTGGACACTTTGGTGAAGAGAGGGGCAGTGCTGTCATGATCACCACCTGGTGGTGAGTTGGATCTGGTGGCAGGGGAGGCTGCCCGACAGACCTGGTAAACCCAAACGTATAGTGTGGGTGAACTGGGAACGTTTGGAGGAGCCCCCTGTCTGTGCGATCTTCAACTCTCACCTCCGGGAGAGTTTTTCACATGTCCTGGGGGAGGTCAGGGACATGGAATCCGAATGGGACATGTTCAGGGCCTCCATTGCAAATGCGGCGTCCAGGAGCAGTGGCCTGAAGGTCATTGGCGCCTGTCGCAATGGCAACCAAAGGACCCGCTGGTGGACATCAGTGGTGACGGAGGCCRTCAGTCTGAAGAAGGAGGCCTTCCGAACATGGCTTTCCCGTAAGACTCCTGAAGCAACTGATAGGTACAAGGTGGCAAAGAGGATTGCAGCTTTGGTGGTTGCAGATGCAAAAACTTGGGCATGGGAGRAACTTGGGGAGGCCATAAAGAAGGATTTTCGATTGGCCTTGAGGAGGTTCTGGCTAGGGATGGGTAACTTTGACATTTGAATCGATTCTGTACCAATCCGGTACCTGGGAATTGGTACTTAACAATACCAATTTTCGGTACTTTGTGTGTGTGTTTTAATAATAAACTTTTATTTATTTTTATTTTATCTGTTTCTCAATGTATAAAATTAACAAATATCAAGACAACATCCAACTCTTTGTATTGTAACATCAGTTGTGTAACTAATTTCTTTAAAGTGCAAACTCTTGAAAACAACAAGACTGTTTTTTCTTATTGCACAAATTAAAATCCAGCTCCACTATTGATGTCATTTCCCCACTAGAAAAATCGTGTGATGGAGATCCATGGAAGGCAAATAAGTTTAAATCAAATTAGCAAAAGAGGATTGAGTTAAAATAAATAAAAGGCACTCAAGCTACGTTTTGAGCATCCAAAACGTGCCCAACGCTTTAAAGCCGGCTGCTTGTGCTCTTTCAGGTCAGACGCGTTCGGGATGTCAGGAAGCTCCTCTTGTTGTTTTCCTCTGCCGGTCTCTGTTTAATGGTGGATGAAATAAAGAAAGTGGTGGTACTTTATTTACTTTGAGCAAGCGAACATTGTGCTCACAAGATAATTAATCCACCAGATAATTCAGAGGCGGTCTGTTCAGTGAGTTTTACTCCAGGAGCTGCGAGGCTCGCTTCGCTTTCAAGCTACGTTCAGACTGAACTCTGTTTAGTGAACCAGCGGCTGCTGACATCACTACGCTCTTGCCCAATGCTGCATTTAGGACAAGCATGGAAAACTCACCACTCTTACGCCAATACGGTCACAATGATGAGTTTAGGTACCGAAACATGGTACCGTTTGATGTTACGTGAATAGGTTCTTGGTAGTACCGACAGAATTCGGTCAGTACTTAAAAAAATATATTAAATTCGGTACCCATCCCTAGTTCTGGCAAACAGTTCAGCGACTCAGAAAAGGAAAGCGTTCCCTGTCCCAGGCTGTACTTGGTTTGGGTGGGGAACTGCTGATCAGGACTGAGGATATCGTTGGGTGGTGGAAGGAACACTTTAAGGATCTCCTGAATCCACCCTTCATGTCCACCTTTGAGAAGGCAGAGTCTGAAGAATTGGGGGAAGGCAAGTCCATTACCATGGCAGAGGTCAAAAAACTCCTTGATGGCAGGGCGCCAGGGGTGGATGAGATTTTCCCCAAGATGCTGAAGGCTGTGGATGTTGTGGGGCTGTCATGGTTGACACGTCTTTTCAACATCACATGAAGGACTGGGACAACTCTTGTGGAGTGGCAGACCGGGCTGGTGGTTCTCATTTTTAAAAAGGGAGACCAGAGAGTGTGTTCTAAGTATCGTGGAAACACACTTCTCGCCCTCCCTGGGAAAGTTTACTCCAGGGTGTTGGAAGGGAGGCTAYGATCAATTGTTGAACCTCGGATTCAGGAGAAGCAGTGTGGCTTTCATCCTGGGCGTGGAACAGTGGACCAGGCCTTTATCCTTGCGGAGTTGTTTAGGGGTCTCTCCAGTCTACATGTGTTTTGTGGACTTGGAGAAGGCTTATGACCGTGTTCCTTGAGGCATTCTGTGGGGGGTGCTGCGGGAGTATTGGGTGTCTGGGTTGCTAAGAGCGATCCAGTTCCTATATAACCAATACAGGAGCTGCGTTCGCATTCTCGGCACAAAGTTGAGCTTGTTCGCAGTGCGTGCTGGACTCCATCAGAGCTGTCCCTTCAATCCTGTTTGTAGTGTTTATGGACAGGATCTCAAGGTGCAGTCGTGGAGAGGAGGGTGTCTGGTTTGGGAACCAAAGGGTCTAGTCTCTACTGAATGCAGATGATGTGGTTCTGTTGGCGTCTTCAGTCCAAGAACTTAAGCGTGCACAGGGGCGGTTCACAGCCGAGYGTGAAGCGGCTGGGATGAAAGTCAGTTCCACTAAGTTAGAGACCATGGTTCTCAACTTGAAAAGGGTGGCATGCCCCCTCCAGGTTAGGGGAGAGTCTCCGCCTCAAGCGGAAGAGTTTAAGTATCTGGTTGTCTTCTTCATGAGTGATGGTAGGATGGAGCAGGAGGTGGATCGACAGATTGGGGCCTTGTCCTCAGTAATGAGGGCGTTGCTTTGGTCAGTCGTGGTGAAGAAAGAGCTGAGTCGAAAGGCGAAGCTCTGGATTTACTGGTCTGACTTCGTTCCAACCCTCATCTATGGTCATGAGGTGTGGATCAGGACCGAAAGAACGAGATCCCACATACAAGCGGCCGAAACGAGCTTCATTCGTAGGGTGGCCGGGCTCAGCCTAAGAAGGCGTTTACGCACTGCAGGCCCGGCCCAGCCCGACTTCTAAGCCGGGTTCGGCGGTTTTGCGTAAGCATAGTAGGGCCGTATCCAGCCCGAGTTCTGGAACCTGGCCAGGCGAGGTTCCAATCGGGCCGGCCCGGTTTGATGACTTATTTGTTTTGCTCTGACGAGTCAAAACGAGTCTGGCAAGTCATGAAAAAACATATAGATCTATGAAAAAGCAACTGTTTTCATAACGGTAG
>NW_013953200.1:210862-211921 GCF_001266775.1 Austrofundulus limnaeus
ATTCGTCGTCTCACTAGATGTTTAAGGACTGTTATACGCGCTTTTCCGGTAAACAGTTCCCACCCACTTCGAGGCGGCTCTGATGACAGTGCAAAACATCCAGGGCTGAGCAGGGCCAGACCTAGGCCATCTGGGGGCCGGGGCCGGCCCTGCAGTGCGTAAACGCCTAGAGATAGGGTGAGGAGCTCTGTCATCCGGAGAGAGCTCGGAGTAGAGCCGCTGCTCCTCCACATCGAAAGGAGTCAGTTGAGGTGGTTCGAGCATCTGATTAGGATGCTGAACACCTCCATTTAGAGGTGTTCTGGACACGTCCCACTGGTAGGAGACCCCGGGGAAGACCCAGGACTCGCTGGAGGGGTTATGTATCCGCTCTGGCCAGGGAACACCATGGGATCCACCAGGATGAGCTGGAAAGTGTCGTTGGGAAGAGGGATGTCTGGGTTTCTCTCCTGGACCTGTTGCCTCCGCGACCTGACTATGAATAAGTGGAAGAAGATGGAGAAGGAGAGATTTTATAATTTATGTGAATGTTTTGTACAGTGTCCTGAGGTGCTTTCTGGAACTACATAAATAAAATTAATTGAATGTTGTTATTTTAGTGTCTAAACCCAGCTTGGATCTTTAAACATCGGTTCCTTTCTGATTCCGCATAAAAGTTTTTTATACAAAAAGTGAAACTACATTTCATCCTTTTCACATCAAGCATTTGATTTACATCTCAGTTTTCTATAGAAACATATTTTAGGTTCCTCTACTTGTATTTGAAGCAGAGCTTGTAGACAATCTCCTTCATCTTGTCCACCTGCATCTGTGAGGCCGGAGGACATCGAGGAGGATCCAGTGGCCGTATGTCGTCCGCATACGGTAGGTAGATAACATTAAAACCTTGCAAAGACATAAATAATCAGATCAATATAATCATCTGGCTGCAGTACTWTGAAGATATAACAAGGATAAATAGATAATGGTAATTATGTGATTGTGATGCTGTATTTCTGAGTGTTTTATGTGCTGCAGAACAGGAACCTGCTGTAAAACAGCAATTATGCTGAGTCAGGC
>NW_013953200.1:213631-215253 GCF_001266775.1 Austrofundulus limnaeus
ACTGTGGGACGAGATAGATGCCGAAAAACGTACAATATACAGAAAAACGAAAACAATAGGTTGAATGCCTAAAGGCATTCACCCAATAATCCCACACTACGAAAAGCATAAAATAAAAACTGTTCAGTGACAATCGGTCGAGGCAGATGGCCTCCTTTCCTGAGCTTAGTTCTGGTTCTGCTGGAGGTTTCTTCCTGTTAAAGAGCCAATATTATGTGTTTCTCCAGCATATAGTTCAATTCCATTCAATTCTGGAGGCAGCTTTATCAGAGTGGTTAGGGGAGTCGTCCTGGAACYGGTAGGTCGCCGGTTTGATACCCCATTTCAGCTGTCTCAGTTGTTGTGTCCTTGGGCAAGGCACTGCACCCCCACTGCCTCTGACGTGTGTCCCATCAGTGTACGAATGTGATTGGCACTGATTAGTCTCCAYAGTTGATTGTACATGTTAGCTTTGTAGAGACATAATAGAGTGCTGTGTGAAAGGGTAAATGAGGACACAGATTGTATTGTGAAGCACTTTGAGTATTCTGCTTGGATTTACCATTTCTATACAATAATAAAGTAACCATGTCACCTTCAGTTGTTATGAAAAAGTTGTTTATATGTGTAAATCAAAAATAAACTTGACTTCACATCACAGCCATTTCTAAACGCTTTGAAATTGGCCTAAGTCTCTTTAAGAACTCCTCTCGCTTCCGTCACTCCCACTTTTGCATGTCAACAGCTTCATGCTGTTCACAACCTGAAGCGTCATAGCCGACTTTGTTGTAATGATAATAAAATAGCAGCAACAATAAACAATACTGGTTTTGGAAAATAGCTGGGTTTCAGTCACGTGGTTTTAAATGCGGAGCGATCTCCATCGGAGACCAGGAAGTGAAATATCTATGGAGGAAACTACAGTAGAGAGTCTGTATTGTATGGATTTAGATCCTATTAGATAACAGCAATTTGTTCACAAATATGTCAGACATGACTCATAAGATGAAGATGAATGAGTTTTCAACAGAACCTAAAGATTTGCTGARGCTGTCGATACCACACACGTCTTACATCACCAGGTACCAAATAATAACCAGCAAACGTTTATCTGATGAATAATGATAATTTATTTAGTAGCGAGTATTAAGTTACTGGTAGTTTGATATGGACCTCATCTGGATTTTAGGCTGCCCTAGCGGTGTCATTAGGTGTTGGATGTTTGTTGACATTAGCGGCTACTGTTAGCATGATCTTAACATATAAAATTATTTCAGAACAAACACTCACCCTGGCAAAAACAAACGATAATCATCTTGGAGTTGTTTGGTACCGAAGTTGTGGATCCACACGCTGAATAAAAAGTTCTAAACCTCCGGTTGTTTACGTGCTTTCATCAGCTGTTCGGTGCAGTTAGTACCCAGTTAGCGTCGCACCATCTGCCCCGGCAGACTGGTAAGGGGACGAATATTTCCCCGGTAGTCCGCTCCGTGCTCAATCTTCTTCTCTTGCCTCTTGCAATCGCAATCAGGGCGGGTTCTAGGTATGCATACTTGAGGGGGCAGACGGAAATACAGCGGGTAAAATAAGTATTGAACACGTCACCATTTTTCTCAGTAAATATATTACTAGAGGTGCTAATG
>NW_013953200.1:218683-220165 GCF_001266775.1 Austrofundulus limnaeus
TCTGACTTCTGTTCAGAAGAGCTGTTTATGTTAATGAGCCCCGGGGGTTGCTAGGTAAGGGGCTGAACGCAGGTTCAGGTGGGTTGTCGTACGGCTTGTGACATCACAAAATGACGGAAGTATAAAACTTGTCGTTAATATACATTAAAAATATATTTACTTACAGTAAATATGCCCTTGGGTGCACTTTTTTGGTCCTAGGACTGTTTTTTTAAGAAGTACATACCCAAAGTTGAGTAAAAAAAACCCTTTAAAAAGTGAATTTTGCATAATAGGTCCCCTTAAAGAAGCTGTAAAACGGCTGGATCATGCAGCATTACCTGAATGAAACTATCAGAAGTTCAGAGTTTAGGGTTATCTTGTTATGCTAAGCTACAGTATCGTGTTCAGGACTGACCGAGTCACTGAGGAGAAATGCAGACACGTGAAGCTTTCTGTGAGCTGCTGAAAGTTACTGGAGTGGAAAGTGAGTAAAAACTTTGTAAAAACAATTGTGATTATCTTTCAAGACATTTTGCAAAGCTGAAAAGCTTCAGTATTAATCCTGACCAGCAGCAGGGAGCTCCGTGAGGCAGAGTGAACATGACACCGGAGTTCAGCTGCGGCTCAGCTCATTTGCATACTAAACAGTGATTGGTTGTTTACTGAGGAGGCGGGTCTTTGCTGCCTGCAGACAGTCTGTCCTGCACACAACACGGAGCGGAGGAGGCAGAGATGAGAGACAACTTGTCCATTTATTGGCGGATTTGATTTAAGGGGGCAGGGCATTCGTCTGAGGGGGCACTGCCCCCTATTGCCCCAGCGTAGAGCCGGCCTCGATCGCAATAGTGAATCACCTACTTCTCATCAAAGTCCTCCCTCTGGCCCTTTCCCAATCAGTCGCCCTACTCCCTACAAACTACGCTTGCTGTGAAGCCAGTGTGAACTGAGTCTCCTTGATGGCGCTGTATACACCCTCCCCTTTTGAGATGATCGCTCCTCACACCACCGGTACAGGAAGCTGTCATCACCATGGTAACAGTCAAACCTCTGGCAGCGACTGAATGCTGGAGAACGAACACTTTTTTTAATAGACCAAAGAAAATATTTAATTAGGCCCACATTTTAGAGCGTTTTCAGATATGACTATATTTGTTACAAATACAGTGCGTTAACTTGTCAAAATAATTGCATTTTAAACATTTTTTAAAAATAATTTATTTGTTTTTTCTTTATTTCTTAAAATGTTTCCTTTCTTCTTTTTTAAATATGGACCAGGGTTCTGTGTCTTTAATAAAGTTTGAATTGAATTAAACATGATTTATGTGAAATTATATTTGTTGGTGAGGTGTTTACTTAGTAAATATGTGTACAAAACTTATGTGGAACTTATATTTATACATCCCGTGCTCCATACCGACCACTATTTGGTGCTGCACCTGTTGCTCAAGTCTGCACTGGATGCTGACTCGCTGTGGAGGGCTTAATAAACCACTCACTCTC
>NW_013953200.1:226397-227485 GCF_001266775.1 Austrofundulus limnaeus
CCATATGATTGGCTGATTAAAAATTAAGTGTTAACGAGCAGTTGGACAGGTGTACCTAATAAAGTGGCCGGTGAGTGTAGAGCTGATGTGCCTTGACAAAAAGTTCCATTTTTGTCTCATCTGTCCAGAGGACATTTCCTAGAAGCTTTTGTGGCTTGTCAACATGTAGTTTGGTAAATTCGARTCAGACTTTTTATGATTTGTTTTCAACAATGGTGCCCTTCTTGTTCGTCTCCCATTAAGTTCACTTTGACTCAAACATCGACAGATGATGTGATCTGACACTGATGTTCCTTGAGCTCGAAGTTCACCTTTAATCTCTATAGAAGTTTATCTGGGCTCTTATGTTACCATTTATCCGTCAATTTGATTTGTCAACAATTTTCCTCCACGTTTGCACAGCACTCTATTAGGTCTCTACAAAGCTAATATATAAAAAATCATCTATTGAGACTAATCAGTGCTAATCACATTCATACACTGATGGGACATCAGAGGCATTAGGGGTGAAGTGTCTTGCCCATGGACACAACAACTGAGACAGCTGGAATGGGGGACCGAACCAGCAACCTACCAGTTCCAGGACAACTCCCCTAACCACTCTGCCACAGCCTCCCCACAGTCCCATGGATCTGAAATTTCAGAATAATATGTGCAACTGTAGTCACAGGAACATCAAGCTGCTTGGAGATCAGGGGCGGTTCTAGGGGCGGGGCCACAGGGGCATTGGCCCCAGCTGAAATCTGATTGGCCCACCTGAAGTGCCCCTGTCCTGTCACTCATCTGTCGTTTACCTGGGAGTGATGATGGTGGATGAAGTTCCATTTTCAAACTCTAATTGCGCTAATGAGTCAAATAGTAATGTCCAGAATGAATCAAAGTTACCAAATTCTTCTCTTCTTAAGAAAATTTGAAAAATCTTGCAAAAAAGGTATTTCAACTGACAAATGATGGCTGGATTTTCTCATGTGAGCTTGAGAATATTTTATCTATGTTCAGTAAAATGTATGAAAAATTGGTAAGGAGAATTTACGGTGCAAGTTTTTTTGTACCACTTTACAATAAGGCTCCCCTTATAGATGACTTAT
>NW_013953200.1:228485-230015 GCF_001266775.1 Austrofundulus limnaeus
AGTTTAGGTACATGCACAAAGCATCATCAACACATCGAAAAACCGTTATTAATTCATTAGCGAAGGCATTGTTTGTTCGAGTGGCCTGCGATGTAGCCGTAGGCCTGCAGGGGGCGCACCAGGCACTGAAGACTCTGTATATAAGGACCGGAAGTCYGGGTTGTAGCTAGCGTTGCTCAGATTGCTTTAGCATAAGCAATAAAGCTCGCTCGTACCAGATCTGGGTTGTATGGTCTATATTCTTGTCACATTTTAATCTATCCAATATTATGTGGTTTCGTCACGATTTCATTTAACTAACGCAAATTATTTCTTACAATTATATGTTAAAATATGCATTTCCTAATCATTATTGTGCTTACAAGGTAGTAAACTAGTCTGAAATGTTTAACATACAAACAGATTTGGCTCAGTATTTGGAAAGAAACTGGACAGTTTAGTCTCTTTTTTGACTCAATTAATACATAATAAACACTTATTAATAAGTTGTGAAGTGTTTACAGAGGAATTAATAATCTATCTATAAACTCTTTAAAAGCCATCTATAATGGGAGCCTTATTGTAAAGTGGTTCCTTTTTTTAAACAATTACATTACATTACAAGTGTTTGAAAATGTATGACTGGTAAAATGAATACACCTTACCAAAACTGGAGATTTGTGTGAAAGGGTGTTTAACAAAAAACTTGGCCCCTCTATGAATATTGTGGCCTCTTGATGGCCCCTTACTCAGAAAAATCCTAGATCTGCCACTTTTGGAAATGGTCTTATAACCTTTGTCTTTAACATGCTTGTTCTATAATTTTCTTTCTAATCTCCTGAGACAACACTTTCCTTGGCTTCCTCTGGTCCATGTTTAGTGTTGTCCACACCATGTCACCAAATAGCACAGTGAGTAGTGGATACACCTTGCTTTAACGTGTCCCTTTTGTCACATTATTTTCAGGGTCATTTCTGTCCACTTGTGTACACACACACACACTCAGGTTTACAGGGTGGTCTCTAAATGAACTCAAACACCATCTGGAATAATGTTAGACTGTGAAAAGCATCAAAATGTTAGTTAAAAGAAGCCTAAAATAATCAAGCTGTTTGATAAGTTTGTGATTATTAGCACACTAAGTAAACTTGTTCCGACGTTAGTAATGGATTACCTGGTGGTGTAATCTGTCCTATCCCTTCATCAACCTCCTCCAGCTGAGGCACCAAGGCAACAAATCGAGGCGGATGGTTTCGTTGGGAGATGCAACGGCAGAGCGCAAATATGTTCCTCTCACTACACTTCTTCAACAAGGCTGAAAACAGACATGTGCTTCCTGAGGAGAAAAGTCACAGAACAGAGTTCATTTAATAGACAGGTTTGGCAAACTCAAGACAAACATGAGCACATAGAGCCATCATTTTATTCAAATTCAATTCAAATTCAAAAAATACTTTACTGATCTTAGAGGGAAATTAGGTGTTGTTGAAACTCATTGAACTAAAAACTTATTGTAGATGCTGATGGCTGTGGGCAGGAAAGATCTTCTGT
>NW_013953200.1:231015-233979 GCF_001266775.1 Austrofundulus limnaeus
CTCTCCAGCTTCCTTCTATAAACCTCCTTGCTGTCTCTGATCTTGACTTTGAGCTGCTTCTGTATACTCTATACTGTGTATTATAATTTATATCTTCATTTGAAATACATAAATATACAGTAACCTTGCTGGTTTTAACTTGTTGTTTATCCTTAAGTAAACCAAACACATTTCTACCTTTCACTTCCTGCTCCTCAGGATAGATGAAGTGAGAGTGTCGGATATGATGATGCAGTTTGAGCTTCTCCACTGGTTTGAATCCAATCAGAAACAACTTGGGGTCATCAAATTTCTTGATGGAGTCCACCTCGTCTCTCGCCATTACTATTTGTTTCTTGCCATACACCTAAAACGCACAAAGTTTTAAATGTGCAACTTAGATCTTGGCAGATGTAGAACACCACTTTCCAAATAAAACAATACCTGTGCCTTCTTTATCTCACTGGGCAGCAACAAACTGCCAGTCTGAGTGTGGAAGAAACGATTTTTACGGCGAACTGGTTCATTGGTCTCTCTGTAAAGACCGATTGGATCTGGTTTCCAACCTTTTTGTGCTGCTTCATAAAGTCCCACTGCAATATTTAGGCCCTCGCCAAGACACAAGCTCAACCTGAACACAGCAGAGAAATATGCAAAGTGAGTAAAGTAGGTGTGAGGGTAAAAACACTCGCAACTAAAACAGGAAATCGCAAAAGTAACAACTACTGAAATTATTTGATCTCAACCTGGCCTTGACTCTCTTTTTCTGCTCCTTAGGCCGGACCCATTTCTGCAGGTCCTCCAGTTTGTCACAGGGCTTCAGCTGCAGCCCCAGCTCGCTCTCATCCTCAGGTGGACTTACAATGTCACGAAAGAAGAGGGAGACATCAAAGCCACCGTCTTTCATCAAGTGCATTAAATCAATAACTACACCTAGAAAAAAATAATATCATAGGTAATGTTTAATTTACCAGGCAGGTCAATTGAGAAGCAGTTCTGTTATAATCATGGCCTGGCCAAGAGGTAGCAACACAGGCAGACAGAAAACAGCAATGATAAATCATAGACACACAGATAACATAGATTAACATTTTTACAACATATTGCAAATTCAGAACTGAGCATTGGGAACAAGTCATCCAGGAGGCATCCTAAACAGATGCCCAAGCCACCTCAACTGACTCCTCTCAACGTGGAGGAGCAGTGGCTCTACTCTGAGTCCCTCCCAGATAACTGAGCTTCTCACCCTGTCTCTAATGCTACGTTCACACCGAACGCGTTTTGAGCGGCCAAAAAGCACAAAACGTCTCTCGTTGGACGCACTATTTTCAGACCGAAGAATGCACTAGTGTTCAGACCAGAACAAGCAGCAGCAGCGCGGTGTGGGAGGAACATGTCCTTGGCAGGTGACTAAAGATAAAATAAAAGAAAATGGCTTTGATTTATTTACTAAAGAGCAAGTGAACGTTGCGCACAGCAGATAATTAACTCACCAGATGATTTAGAAGCGATTTGTTTGGTTAGTTTCATCACTCCAGAAGCTTCCAGCTGAAAGACTTCTTTTTTTTTTTGGTCCCGAGCAGCTGATCCACATCGGTGCTKATATATCCTGCCAGAAAATCCAACTGCACACGGTCGATTTCAGGTAAAGATCTCCAGTCCGTCTGTTTCGGTTTTCAGTGGGAGACGCGTCGAGCGGCGAAAAGTTCCGATATTTGAACTCTGGCGGCGGCTTGGGCGGCGGCGGCTTCTGCAGCACCGCATGCGTGGAAAATGCTCTGCGCCCCTTCTGCCTTCCTTGCACGCCGCCCAAAATGTACATGACGCGACGCATGACCCCTAGAGGCGCGTCCTCATAGACTTTGCATGTAAATCGGCCGCTCCTGCCGCTCAAAACGCACGTGTGAACGTACCATGAGGGAGAGCCCAGACGCCCTGCGGAGGAAACTTATTTTGGCCTCTTGTATCCGCGATCTTGTTTTTCGGTCACTACCCAAAAGCTCGTGACCCTAGATGAGGGTAGGAACCGGACTGAGCAGTAAAGTGAGGGCTGAGCCAACCCAAAGAAGGCACCCTACCCTTTTCCGGCTCAAGACCATGGTCTTGGATTTGGAGGCACTGATCCTCATCCCGGCCGCTTCACACTTGGCTGAACTGCTCCAGTGAGAGCTGGAGATCAGGATCTGATGAAGCCAACAGGACCACATCATCCACTAAAAGCAGAGATGYGATCCTAAGGCCACCAAAACGGATCCCCTCAACACCTCGGCTGCTCCTAGAAATTTTGTCCATAAAAGTTATGAAAAGAATCAGTGACAAAGAGCAACTTTGGCAGAATCCAACTCTCACCAGAAACTAGCCCAACTTACTACTGGCAATGCGGACCAAACTCTGACACTGGTCGTACAGGAACCAAACAGCCCRTATCAAAGGGCTTGGTACTCCATACTCCCGGAGTACCCCCACACAGGACTCCCCTTGGGACACGGTCGAACGCCTTCTCCAAGTCAACAAAACACATGTAGACTGGTTGGGCGAACTCCCATGCACCCTCCAGGACCCTGCTGAGGGTGTAGAGCTGGTCCACTGTTCCACGACCAGGACGAAAACCATGCTCTTATCCAGATTATGTTTTTCCAGCATGTTTAAGACCCCTGAACAGGGCCAGTTCTAGGAATGCATACTTGAGGGGGAAGACGGAAATATTAAGGGGGCGTCATGCGTACACATTGTGCTCCATTATATTTGTTGTTGTTATTTAGTATTTTCTTCATAGGATTGAGTTTTTACTGTCTGCTGTGTCCTACTTCCAAGAAATGGACTGAGCTTCCCTAAGATCTGTTCAGCTGGGTGTCCCACCTGAAGACGGTTATGCTGGTGTAGCTCTTAGAGTCACTGAGGCCTTTATATTATTGGATTACCATCAGGTATTTATGCATCTCAGATAAATTAGAACCATAGAGAGTAACATACTTGGTCAATAAA
>NW_013953201.1:0-1480 GCF_001266775.1 Austrofundulus limnaeus
AACCAATAACAGGGCTCTCAGCCCAGCAGCTACTTTATCAAAATAAAGAGAGGTCATGCATTGCTGGAGTCTTGAAGTCTGGGCTGATAGAGTAAAACAGCCGAAACTGGTTATAATAAGATATGACTACTGGACAGTGTCAAGGTAGAACAGATATACATAATTAATCCATAACACTCAGCTTCACCTTTAAAATAGTTTTTAAAATAATATAAGTACCCCCGCTCTTTGTGCCTGCTGCAGGCCACCCCCCCACAAACACACACACTTCAGAGCTTCAGCTACCCCTCCCAACCCCGCTGTCCCCCCGTCCCTCTTTTGGTTTTTTTACAGCGATTATTTTCTGCGAGCGATCAGCTGTTTATTTCAATTGTGTTCATTTAGTTAATCTCAGATAATTTACAGACAGATTCAGTCACACAAAAAGTTTTTACTTTTGAAATTATTTCAGCATCAGTCRGTGTTTCTCTTCACCTCTTCATATGAATCATTATTAACCATGAAACTGCTGGAGGAAGTGAGACTCGCGTGTCTTACTGCACATGCCTGATCAGGAAATCTGTGATCCACCCAGTGGGTCTAGTGAACAAATCGTGAACGTACATTAATCCCAGATTATTTACAGCTGGTTTGAATGAACCACCATAATTGGGCGCGGCTTGGTGTTCGTGCAACTGATTACAGCTAGTTCAACCTCGGCTTACATTCCATTTCATAACATATAATTAAAAAAAGAGTACCGGATAATTTATTGGTGTATACAGTAGAATTAGTAGCAATACTCATGAGTCTAGAATGGATTACTAAACAAAATGGTCAAAAATATATTATTGCTTCTGACAGTATGGCAGCACTAATAAGCATCAAAATAAATAGCATTAAAAGGAAAGATATAATGAATCAAATAAATTTTATTCTTTATAAACTTGACTTAAGGAAAATATCAGTGCATTTTATTTGGGTTCCAGCTCATGTAGGAGTGGAGGGCAATGAAGAGGCCGACATCCTCGCTAAACAAGCTTTGAAATGTAAAAATATTGATTACCAAATCCCATTAAGTAAAGAAGAATGCAAAATGATAACAAGTAAATATATTAAAAACATCTGGCAGGAAAATTAGGATATAAATGATAAAGGTAGATACCTTTATAATATTCAAAAACAAGTAGGAAAATCTAGAGTAACAGGAAATAATAGAAAACTGGAAACAATTATTATGCACATCAGAATAGGTCATACAGGCCTTAATTATTCTCTTAAAATTATTGGTAAACATTTAACAGGGCTTTGTGATAAGTGTAAATCACCAGAAACAGTTCAGCATGTATTTATGGAAAGTAATGCTTATGATTCAGAAAGGAAACTATTTAAAAAAGAAATAAATAACAAGCGTATTGAATTTGCAATTGATAAAATTTTTGGAAGTAACGTCAGTAAAATAAAAGGCCCAATTCTATCATTTTTGAAAAAAAAAACATTG
>NW_013953201.1:1569-3225 GCF_001266775.1 Austrofundulus limnaeus
AAGAAGAAGAAGAAGAACCTCGGCTTACAGCTCAGATCCTGAATTTAGAAATATGACTTTTGTGCAATAGGCCTCTGGGTTCAAACTTTTAAGCTCAGGTTTACAGAACCATGACACTGATCACCATGTATGGGGTGTCGTTTGTAACTTCAGTGAGATGCGGTAAAGTTCATGCACTGTCAGAAAAAAAGTACTAGGTTGTACCTTTAGGGGTACATTGGCTTGTCACTGGGGTGGTACCCTCAAAGGTACCGTTATTGTACCCTCAAGAGTGGGTACTTATTTGTACCCTTGTAGTTTGTACCTTATACAGGCCAAAATTGTCCCTTCAGTGACAGTTTTGTACCCTCTTAAAAAAAGGTGGTGGCGGGGGCAGGTGAAAAATAGGAGAAATTTCATATTTTATAATTTAATTTACCTTCATATTAATTTTTCCAGCTTAGATCCAACAAATGATATATTTTAGCTCTTAATTTACATTTAACTGATTTACAAACATATATTTGTAGTTTCTCTTTTTACCTGTAGATGTATTTGTGTCTCTTAAATGTTTTACTTTATTTTTTTCCCCACAAGTCTTTTATTTCCATGTGTTGCTTTTACATTCTGTCTCCTGTTTTTATTTTACCTCATGCATTGCTACCYCATTACMCAAATAAATGGGCTGGCCTTCTTGGGTCAGCTTCTCTACTACTGGTCAATAGACAGGAAGGAGCAGAATCCATGTGCACGTCCATGGACGGTGAGTCACTCAGTTCATCAGAGTCAGATTYACAAATATATGAACYTACAGAACAACGTATTCACCACATGACTGGCAGAAGTCAATGAGTTTTGTCTCATATCTCATATCAGTGTTCTTCACACAAACTGCAGCTCATCTAATGCACATGTCATTAAAACAAAGTTATTGTGTCCTACCTTTACTTATAACTTATGTCCATGCACTGCTGAAAATATCCCATCTGAGTCCAGATACTGTCACAAGTTGAAAAATGTCAGGGTGAAATAAGTTTCTCTCAGGACGTCCACACAGTGTCCAAGTGTTTCAGAAGAGCTTTAGTCTCAGCTGTGGTGTGGCCCTTATTTACCTGCTACAAGTCCAGTTTAGAAAGTAGTTTAAGCTTTAAAATATAAACGTGATATTTCATTCTAACAGTCTGGTTTAAAAGAGAGAAAACAAATGGATCCCAATTGCACTTTATTTGTTTTTTGTACTTTATAAACTGAAATTTCACAAAACAGGTACCAAAAACACTGCACTTGGCTAACTGTGACTTTTTGTTTCTTTTTTTGCAGCTCATGCATTCTCTGAGCTCATGACCGCCCCTACTGTTCACTCCTGAGCATGAAAAAAACTTGTCTTCCCCATGCCTTTTTCTCAGCCATTTCAGCTCACAGAATATCTTACACAAATACATGTTTATATAATAAACATCAGCTAAACTGTGTAATTCCRGGTGTATATTAAAAATAATCAGGAACATTGTGCTGGCAACATATAGAGATAACCTGCAGCAGGGATTGTGCAATCCAAGTGGAGACGGAAAGGAGCGCAATCTGGGRGCAGAGCTTGATTTTGTCTCCTAATCCATCTCGTCTTGTACTGGAAATGAGGAAAATCAGCCATTTTGAATAAGAAAAATATTCAAAAGT
>NW_013953201.1:3452-9492 GCF_001266775.1 Austrofundulus limnaeus
TCTAAACATTTACCTTGCTAAATAAATATTCAGTTTTTAAGTTAAATACTAAGTTTGTAAACTAACTTTATAGTTTGGAACTAAATGTTTTGCTTGTTAACTAAACATTTATTTGTAAGAAAATATTTAGTTTTTAAACTAAACTGTGTGGAACTAAACATATAGCTTGCTAAGTAAATATTTAGTTTGTAAATTATGACATTTATAAATGTATGAATAACGGTGAAAATCTGACTTTGAAAAATAACCTTTGTTAATGAAAGGCAAAATGTAAATAAAAAATGTTGCTGGTAATTTTTGACCGCGTAACTTTACAAAAAGCACCCCATAACCATGCCACCACAGCCCCCAATCTGTTCATTAAATATTACTAATMAATAAAATAAAACCAAAAACAAGGGGCATTGGCTTTAGTACTTTGAATCAGGCTTCGAGCAAAATAAAAACGAGTAAAACTGACTAACTTCCCTCAGTGTAAAATGTCAAATAAAAAACATGAAACACATTTCTCAGATAGGTGTGTACCAATGTGAAAAAATAAAGCTTAAAATCAGGGATATTGATTAAATCGATATTTTCCTTGACACAGTGGTTTTGAAAGTTTTGCTTATGTTGTAGAAGTCCTTGCTGTAGCTGCTCCTCTCGTCTCTCCTGCAGCTGTCTGTGATCAGCAGCACCGCAGCTGATTTGATCCAAACAGGCAGGTCTTTGCTTCTGCGTGTTCYTCTGAATCAACCATGCTTTGTTTGATTTAGAGGCTTTAGTTTCTTTCCTTGCTGCTTTTCTGTCCAGTTGATTAAAACAAGCTCCACTCTGGGAGTCACCTGTGAATGATGGTTTCTTCATCAGTTCACTGAACATGTCCAGAACGTCTTTAGAAGAGCCACAGTACAAACGCATGTATCATTACACCCTTTTTATTCTGTTTTTATTTACATTTTACACAAAGATCCAACTTTTTTAGAACTGGTTTTGTAATCACATGTGACAAAGGCATTAGAATGAAAACATTTTACTTTTGATTTATTATGTGTTATTATGAAAATACATAGAAATCAGTGCATAACTGTAAAGAAAATATTAAAACTAAATACTTTGTTACAKTCTGGTCTTTAATGGGAGTTTAATGTTATTTCTGTCATTGAAATAGGTCAGTAAAATGAATTTATGTTCTACAGCTGTCACAGTATAATTGGCTTTTCATTACGCTGCCTGTACTGTTAAATCGCACTTCATAAACAACTGTGTGCTTATTGGAAACTGTCATATTAAGCTCCAGAAGAAGTGAAAGAAGAAGTGAGAGTTATTTCTCTTTCACAAAAGCGTGCAATAAAAATGCTCTGTTTCAACTGTTCTAAACAGGAAGTGGTTGGCTCCTGATTTACAGGTATGTTTCTGCTCTGCACTTCATTAATAATTGATTTAAATTGAAATCAGTTGACTTTTCCTCTTCAGTTCATCAGTACTAAACTAAAATTTAAATTCTAGCATATTGTGAATGCACACATATCACCTACTACTGTTCGTTTTCATTATGTTAAGAAATAAAGTTGCAGTTATTTTAACATTCAGCAGAACGCCCGCGTGCCGTTTTTTTTTTTTTTTTGTTCGTTTTATTTTGAAACGTCTTGTGTTTCTGTTCAACCTGTGTGTCCATGTTCAATGCATCAAATGGCCGTCTGGACCCTCCTCTTTTGATTGACACCTCATTTGACCAACTGKGTTCAACTGTCGGCTGACCAGACCCAATAATATWTGAGAAGTGACCAACTTCCGGTTTCTGTCATCCTGGGCTTGATTGACTGTAGAATCAGCCAGTCAGCTCCGAGCTCCGTCTGATGTCACAGCTGTGTAGCCAATCACCGTACCTTTCATTTGGTATATATATATWKWGRGGGKGKGRRWWYTKTKTWKWGWSRKRSAMRRKRWAMACRSRGWKKKKSKCSMYWTTTWKRSRSWSWYRYGCKSYKMYMMMAMAMARMRSMGYKYWCASRRRAAMRSKTTTTTTYTYMTYRTTKTTTTTTTTGCAAATTAGCTGACTAAACCTGCTGATAAAACGAAAATATATTTGTTATTAAGTGTTTCGAGTGCTTCAAGACATGGAAGAGTSATTTTTGTGGCCAGGAGAAGTAAAAATGTTTGGATAAAAAAACTTCCGGTCGGCCATTTTGAATCGCTAATTTCGTCATATTTGAGGACAAATATGCATCAAATGTGAGTGAAAAATAAATACTTTTTCACTGCCGGTGGTTTTATAAGCTGTGTGGAATGTTAATGCTTTGAAAAAAAATAAGCATATATTTGTTTATTCTTGTGTTTTGGCTGTTTTTTGGTGGAAATTTGTCTGAATGTACTCCAGTTCGTCTAAATATTTCTGAACATTAATACATATATATTTTATTTAATCATGCTGTGAGTAAATATGGATGGTAGAATGTGTTTTGTGGGGGTTTTATCTTTAATTTGAGCCCAGAGTGAAGTCCCTGTGTTGAAGCATTTAGAAATTACAGTGTTTTAGACAAAGTGTGCAGTCTGGACATACTGTACAAGTGTACAAATATGCAAATGAGACACGCTGGATTTTATTATGTCTCAAATATTCATATTTTATGCTGCTGTTATCAAATTTCAACTGGTAATAGTTGGGAATTAATATTTTAGCCCAGTAAAAATTGTTTATTGATACACTTAATGTTCTGTGATACTTTATTTAAAAAAAATAAAAATTTAGGGAGAAAAATATCTTGATTTTTGTGTATTTTATGTCAATATACTAAATACTACTTACAGTTAGAAAGAATATGACTGCTGAAGTTAAAAATTCAGATTATTAGCTTTAAAAAGAGACCAGACTTGTGAATTTACTCTAAAGGGTTCAAAAGCAGTACTTCATTTAATTTGTGTGTACTTTTTAAGGCGTTTTATGGTATTTTAGGCCTGAATGTTAACATCTTGAAAATGTCATTAAGCACAACATCCCACAGTATCACAAGTTCTTTCAGTACTCTAATAGTTTGAGCTCCTTTTGTACATAAAAGATCATGGGTGATGTGCATTCCTTCATTGAAGGAATTTAATTATTATTTTTCCTCCAGAGTTTTTAACTCCACATTAATGTCGTGTTTAGTTTTTATTTTAAGCTTCAGAAGGTAAAATATCCAAAGGCTGTGAGCTGCAGTTATGTGTGAGAGAATCAAACAGCAGGAGAAAAGAAAGTAAAGCTTCTGTAATCAAAAGTCTTAATTTATTACTAAGCTGTGGAAAGTGCAATTGGTACAGACATTGAGAGAAAGTGTCCTGAGGCAAACCAATCAAGTGCAGAACTATGTACCACATTGATACAAATGCCTCTGAATCACAATAAATCAAGTTGGACAATAGGGCCACAATGGCCCCAAGATTAGCGTCTATTACTGGGATGCATTAGTGCCTTGTGCCTGTATTAAGAGTCCTCATTTACCAGCGTTCAAGGGGCGGACCAGAAATCTCTAAGTTTCTAAATTGGAATTTCATTCCCCCAGGTACTTCTCCTCATATGAGAAAAGTTGGAATGCATTTGATCTGTCCTAATTTCAATTAATTAGTGACAATGGTTGCTCGGGGAGTCCCACAGGGCAGAGGGAAAAATGGGCTGAAGGGAAGTGAGCATCAGAAAAGTGATGGGAGAAGTGGCATCAATAAACTGTTAGAGACTCATTAGCGGGCTAAATGGCTCTCCCAAAGTCACGACACTTTAACACAAGACCTGGTGCCTAATTATTGGCCACAGTATCCATTACAGAGCTCCCCTCCCCTTCTTTTTCCACCACCCATCTCAACCACAGTGGAATCAGTCTATTAATGATTGCTCCACATAGCGAGATTAGAGGAGTTTGGTCAGGGAGAGTGTGAGAGCTGGAAACCAACAGGAAGAAGGGGAAGGACAAGTTGTTGCCTCTTAAAGCCTTCAAATACATACCAGAACCTGGATCATCTCCCAGAGACAAACTTTAAAAGGTCCTCATGACAAACAGAAATGATGAATTAATGATGGAAATATATACTAAAAGAATTCAAATGCCTAAGATATTTTATATGTAACCCAGGAAGGAGAAGCTGGTAAAGAAAACAGGGATGGATAACCAACTCAGCGGTTAACAATTGGCAAACCTTTTTTTGGTCACTTTTTAATTAGAGTATTGGAGTCACTCAGAATAAACATGTATCTGAGTTGAAACCAGTTCTAAATACTGCCTTTATCACTTCTGCAAAAGGTAAACTCAGACACATACGATGAGTATTTTTATTTACCACAAAATACTCTCCAAAGTCCTGCTGGTCTTAATTGCAGTATCAGTTTTACTGACAAAAAGTAATATTACTGATGTAAGCAATCTTCTTAAACTTCTGGTTATTAGAAATAGTATTTTAAAAGGGCCGATATTATGTGTTTCTCAGGCATACATTTAAATACTATACCATAATAAAGTATCTATGTCACCTTTAGYTGTTATTAAAATGCTGTTTTTATGTTTAAATAGAAAATAAACTTATCTTCTCATCACTTCCTCCTCTAAACGCCCTGAAATTGGCCTCTGTCTCTTTAAGAACCTCCTTCTGCTTCTGTCCCATTCATTTCAGTGCGGGGGGGTCGTGTGCGCTCTATGATGCAGTTTACTTGGCATCTGAAAATACATTTCCTCAAAGGTATTTTGAATCTGAAAAGAGCTTCACTGAGTGAGAAGTAGTAAGAGCAGCAGACAGCTTAAGTTTCACTTTCACTTTGCTCTGTTACTGCCGAGAGCCTGCAGGAGTCATGGGCGGGGGTTGGGGAGGTGCGCTCCTGCTTTAAGCCGAGCTTGGCTTAAAGCAGGGCTATTCAACTAAATTGCTCCGGGGGCCACAGTTACCGCTGTTCAACAGCTGAGGGGCCAAACATCCAGCAATGAAAGTTATTATGTAAATAAACCAAATATTACAAAGATCTGTTAACTTTGAATTAGTTTTTATTTTGCTGCATTTAATAATGAATACAACAAATAGAACCCTATAAAATTAGTGATAATTAAACAATATCAAATACAAAAAGAACACATTCWGCCTCCTATTTAACACAATGTTTTACATCTCTGATTTGCCAAATTTTTAAACCAATTTAATTTGCACTTTCATCATTTTATCTTCAACTACTTGTAGTTTTAACTGTCTTGAGTATTTATGGAAGTGTTTTTTTTTACCAGCTTGTAGCCATTATTCTGACGTTTCTGTAGATACCAAACATGTCTATGTTTAACTAAGGGTGTATTCACACCAGGAAAGTCCTTTGGTCCAACTGTTTGGTCCGGACAAAAAGTGGACTTTATTTTTTTTCATTTGGTGCAGTTTGCATTTACAATGTGCTTCTTTGCAAATGAACTATAACTTGTAAACAAAGCCATGAGGTTGACGAGCATTGCTCCCATTGGACAAAAAAGGAAGTGGGCGGGACTGAGAGCACAGATCCAGAAGAAAACAAGGAAGTCCTGCATGCTGCGGTTCTGATGGACACATTTATGCTGATAGTACAACTGCAATAGCATTTAAAATGTCAGAAGCAGCTAATTTAATGGTGGTTCTGTGATGATATTCTGATTTTGGAGCGATGTCAGTAAATGTGTCCCGCGACCCAAAGGAGAAGAGGTGCTCTGCGTGTTCTGACCCACTGCATGCTGACAGCCGAGCTGCTAACAGGAGACGACAAAACAGGTATGATTTCAGTTTATTTAGCTCAGCAACGGTGGCCTGTGAAGTCCAAAAAGGTGCATGTTTAATGCAGTTGGTTCGGTTAGAGTCCGGTCTGTATTCACACCAGAAGCAAACTGAAGTGAACCGCACCAGAGTTTGTTTGGAAGCGGACTCACCTCAAAGAAGGAAGCACCTCAAAAAGCGGGTCTCGGTCCGGTTGTTTGATCCGCACCAGAGTTCATTTGGAAACTAACCGAGACCACCTCAAAAAGCAGGTCTCGGTCCGGTTGTTTGATCCGCACCAGAAGGGAAACGTCACCAAAGTGAAACATAAATC
>NW_013953201.1:9747-11056 GCF_001266775.1 Austrofundulus limnaeus
CTGGCTTAAAGACACGTCCCAGGGGCGTTTCTGGTTACAAAAGGCGTTTCTGGTCCTCACCTGTCGTTTTGCTCCTCAGCATGGCTTCCTAAAAACACTGCAGGATTTCTCAAACATGCATGAATGAGTCAGAGCAAGGCTTTGGGCATGTTTTTTTTATGAGAGTATAACATTATAACATGATATAAAACTCAAAAAAGTTGATTTTACATGATACTGCCCCGGTTACAACGATGTGTATATACAGCATATTTGAAAAGCTCGTTGTGAAGAACTAAAGGAAGTTGTGCAAGCTCCACTGTGGSAAATCATAACCCCACCTCAACTCACAACTCAACTCACCACAAATGTTTTAATTGCAGGGGACACGCTGGATGGGTCACAAGTCCAACACAGGGTCACTTTCATGTTTTTRAAAAAACATGCATGCACAACGACAACATGCAAACTCTACCCAGAGAGGTTCCTGGCTGAGATTTGATCCAGCAACCTTTTTGTTTAGAGGTAACAGTTCTACCAACTAACCCATCATGCTACCCTTTGGAACACTGCAACTTAATTCTGGAAATAAAATTCTGATTTTTTCTCAATATTCTCCCTTTTTTTTCTTTAAACAATTCACACACAGCGTAAACCAATGAAATGACTGATCAGCCAGCTCTTCTGATGTTGAGCTACATCGTACACCAACTCAGTTTATGGTCCTCAGGTTTCACATCCACTGTGGAATATGCAGAACACAAGAACACTCAAACTTGGTTGACCCAGTGCCACCATACAACATGAATTTGCCTCACAAAGTATTTCTTCCAAATAAATAATGTAAATTAGATGTTTTCTTAGGTTGCTGTTGTTTTGTTATGTTTTTCAACAATTTTGACAACTTTACATGAAATTTGAAATGTTTTTTCCCAATTATTCTTACCCAGTTTTATTTTTATTTTATTTTTTTTACAGTTATGAGGGGGATAGGTCACTGACCACATTCATATGTGGATTTATAATATTATGTATCATGTCTCAGTAATGATCAGAACTGCAGGCGACTCTAATATGAAGACCCTGTGAAGACATTCATAYGACCACAAGCTGCAGTAAAACCTGTTTTGTCCAGAGCAGAAAGACATGAACAGAACACAGAAAACTAAAGACAGAGGAAAGATAATGCTTAATAATAATACTGCAGAAAACAAGCTCCATGCTGGAGAGAATATCCAACATAYACAACTGAATATTCTCTCCAGCAGGGCCATTCGTACGCACAGATTTGTTCTTAAGTTGTGCGTACGAGTGATTTAGGAGAATTTGT
>NW_013953201.1:13104-16694 GCF_001266775.1 Austrofundulus limnaeus
TCAAATACCGTGAAACCGGTGAAAATGTTGAAAATACCGTGATATAAAATTTTGATCATATCGCCCAGCTCTACTGCCCCATACCCCCCATAGTTCCCCATTGTCCACTGTCCTGACAGTTTAGTATGTTTATAATCTCACCCAATCTTGGATGTTTTTAGCTGCGTTTTGGGTCATTATCTTGATGGAAGACCCATAAGCTGCTACTGTATATATGCTAGATGGAGCTTTCTAACTCTGGGCAGTTCATGTCTCCAGAATGCCTTGATAGTCTTGAGATTTCATTGTACCCTGCACAGACAACCTATAGCCTGTAGATGGTCTTACAGCATTTAACTTGTTAGTCTATAATTTTCTTTCTAATCTCATGAGACAACTCTGTCTTGGACTTCCTGTGGTCCATGTTCAGTGTGATACACACCATGTCACCAAASAGCACAKTGACTAYCTGTCAGCTTTTAAACAGGCAAACTGACACCTGTATTGCCAGAGGACACACCTTAGTTTAACATGCCACTATGTCAAATTATTTTCAATATTTTCATAGGTAACATCACTTTTGTCCAGGCCTGTTTTACTTCTTTTGTATTTGGTTGAACCATAGTTCAAAATCAATGCGTGATCTTAACTGGTTAGTTTTTAATTTTTTTTTTATTTTTGATTTTGGCAGTTTTCAGATAACAGATGGGTACCAACACTTTTGTCCACATGTGTCTACATGGAGAGGGTTTGGATTTTTAGATGCCCTCTCAACATTACACCAAATTTTCCTCTAATCGGGTTTAAAGCCCTGAGTGGATAAACCCTCCTCCCCTGCTTTCATTCCCAAGGACAGCATAATATTTTGGGCTGACAATTCATTATATCATATGAAAATTATTTCAGGGTGCATGTTGTACCCAGTGACCATGATTGATTTATTTAGGTTGGTGGTCATTTGACTCCTAATCAGCTATGAAACTGATATTTATTTCACAAACATACTGAATCTTGGGTCTTGATTTATTTAGTCTGTATGAGGCTTGAACATTTTAAATAATATAAATTTGTTTTGATTTTCAACTTATTGTAAACCAATGTCAAGTTAGTAATATTTATCATTAAAATTAATATTAAATGTCCAGATGTATGTCTAAACAAATGTGTTTCTGGTAAAAAGTCTTGTATAGAAGCACAAAAAAGCTTGTTAGATGTGTGCTGTCTAGCAGCAAATTCTTGTGAGCTTTGGTGGGAATTGGAACACATGCAGTGGAATATGAATCCACAGCCCTCCCACTCCACCCCTACGCTCTGAAGTGCTACAGCACCTACATTATAAGGACCACTTTTGGTCCCTTTACTGCCGTAACTGCCACTCAAGCCCCACCACACCCCATCTCATCCGCCCACATCAGGGATCCAGACACAGGCTTTATTGACTGGTTCGGGATCGTCTTCTCAGGATAGCCTACTTATTCTTGCAGCTCTGCCTCCATCACAAGAAGATAATCTTCTGTGATTACCTTCTCTTTTCATCTGCTCCTTCTATCTCTTTTCCTTTCTCTTTCTGTTTTGTCGATTTTCTCTCCACTCCACTCTGTTGTTACATGACCAACATCCCCCCCCCCCCCAGCCCCTAAACTCATCCCATTGCTTTCTTTCTTTTATTTTCTTGTCAGACTTCTTTTTTTTTTATTTATTTTTCTTTTAAGTCTGCGGGTAGCAGTGGTAAAGCATCTTCAGGACYATGGGCTCTTTTGTGTAGGTGCTCCTCAGCCAGCTGCCTATTCACACAGCATAGTCAATTAGGACCCCATTCAGAGAGCATGAGAAAGGACACAAGATGAGTTCAGTTACCCCCGACCCCTACCTTACACCCCCCCTTTGCAGCCACCGTTTTTGTGTGACCTTTTTACTATAGATAATGCCGGATTTTAAAGCCTCTTTTCCCCTAAYTTCCTCTTCTTCCTGTTTCATCACATGTTAACAGTTTCATGATGAAGCTGTTTCAGATTTTGCTAGGTAATTGTTTTGTTTGATTATTGCCTTTTGCCAGGCAATAATGTTTCATGTATGTGTGTTTGTGTGTGTGTGTGTGTCTGTTGTTTGTATTGTAAATATCTCAATAACCAATGGACTAATTTGAATAAAACTTTCAGATTTTAATAATTGAACATCTTCCACAAATTAACTGTTGGAGTCAGTCTCATTTACTGTATAATGGCAATGATCACCACATTAATACCATCAAATACAAAAAAAGGTTAAGACTCAGACAGTTTTACAAAAAGTTTGTTGAAATTTAGTGTAGCTGATATTTGTCCCTAACACACTAAATGCTATTGGTAAATTATTAAGATTTAGAAACATTATTTTTAACTTTTGAATTTAAATCAGTTTTTTTTAGCAAAATATCACATCAACCGATCGATGTGTTTCAGAAAGCAGTCATTTGGATTCAACCCAAATCAAGATGCACGCCAAAGCCAATAACCTCAGAAAATATAAAAATACCCTCAACGTGGTCAGTTTTGCAGATGTTGAGATAAAGTTTGTTGGATATGTCTTACCTACAACAGTGGTGTAAACAGTGCTCAAATAAAAAAGGACACCTTGTTGGCATATAGAATCACTGGCTGCCCTAAAAATGTGATATTTATTTATTTATATATTTATTTGTTTGTTTATTATCACCAGCCATGTTCTGTTTGATGCAGATATTTAATGTCCAACTCTCTACAAGTTGGTAACAGTCAACAACAAAGACTAATGACAATTTGTGCACACTTTGGTGTCTAGAATAGAATAGATTGTATCTTTATTGTCATTGTCACATGTAAAATGAAATTAGGTGCTCCTTTATGGTGTTTGAATATAAAGYAGAGAGAAGAGTAAAAAATATTTACAATATCAAGATGTAAAGAAGAAGACGTAAAATGATAAAAATAAAAAAATATATAAAATAAAAATAAAATGAAGACATCACTGTAAAACGCTTTCTCATTTATTGTACATTGACATTGTACATATTGTACATTGACATTGTACATATTGCACATTGATATTACACATATTTCAAATTGACATTGTACATATTTCATATTGACATTGTACATATTTCACATTGATATTGTACATATTTCATATTGACATTGTACATATTTCACATTGATATTGCACATATTTCACATTGACATTGCACATATTTCATATTTACATTGTACATATTTTATATTGACAATGTACATATTTCACATTGATATTGTACATATTTCACATTGACATATTTCACATTTCTCTGCTGTAAGACCAACAATATGAATTATGATATTTATTTGGGTAAAACTCCTTGGTGACAAGAGTCACTGCAGTGAACTACAACCATATGACTCACCATACTGTCTATCTGTGACGGACTGTCAGGATCAAAATATAAACACAGAGAGGTTGCACTCTGTTGCACAAGGAGGACTAAATTCTAAACTTTGCCAGGCCAAGAACCAATTTTTGCCAAAGTTTATTTAAAAATGTTTAATAACAAATTATTTTTATAGAAACACAAATGATCTTTTCCAAATTATGTTTTATGTAGCAATTATAAAATACACAAC
>NW_013953201.1:18788-20295 GCF_001266775.1 Austrofundulus limnaeus
TTTGACTGCAGATCAAGAGGTCTCCAGTTCAAGCCTGGATACCCCCTGTACTTCTAATAATAAATAATTTTTTATCAATATTTTGTGTTTTCAAAGCACCTTTCTTTATCCGCTTGGAAATCCACTTCATAGGAAWTTTTCTCAATTCAAAATTGTMCTATGGAAGTCAAGCCATCCTCTCTGGTGAACTTTATGATGTTGTCAACTGAGTTGACATGTCTGGTGGTCATGGGATCTCCAGTGACACTGAGAACAGCATTTTCGAACAAAAAATGAGCAGTGTGTCTGTTTTAAAAATTACAACAAACAAACTCTATTACCTGGGACTGTCTTGAAAATCACTTACAAACATTATGAAGGGTTCTACCTTAATGGTCACAAAAGTAGGAGGTTTGGAAACAAGACCAGCTAGCTCTGCTAGATACCTTCTGATAAGACTGGCAGAGTCAAAAATATGGTACATCACATAAAAGATATTCAAATTAATCAAAATATTTTGTTTATTTTATTTTGAKAAAGACTGTGCCTTTAAACTAAACTTAAGCTTTAAGGTAAAGTTTTCCTTTTTTAATTTAATTGGCACATTTTAAGTGTATTTATTTATTTATTGGTCCAGTTACAAATTTCTCCTTTTGTTTCTAATTATGACAGTTTCTGTCCTCCGTAGTCTCATCGTATTCATTAAAGTTCAACAATAATGAAGACGAAACATCTCTGCTTCCTTTATACTAATTTAAATTAAAAAACCTGAAATGGTAAATGGACTGTCCTTATAGCACCTTTCTATTCAATCAGAATACTCAAAGCGCTTTATGATTTGTGTCCTCATTCATCCAACACATACATTTAACCATTCACCCAGCTATCCACTAGATCTCTACAAAGCTAATACAGACAGATCATGCTATAGAGACTAATCAGTGATTTAAATCACATTCAGACTGTATACTGATGCGATACACATCAGAGGGCAGAGGCGGTTCAGTGTCTTGCCCAGTGTTTTTTTTTTCTAGTGTTTCTGTGTTTTCCTGTGTATATCCTGCTGTCTGTCATTCCTCCAGCTCTACCCACGCTCACCTGTTTCCTCTTGTGTCTCCTCCAGGTGTTTTTCATTGTCTCTCATTAGTTTGACTTTATATTTTGTGTCCTGTCCTCAGTGTTTGTTGGTTCATTGTGCTGTTTCCCCAGCCAGTGTGGTGTCTCCTTGTGCGCTTGTTTCCTGAGAAATTAGTTTCCACGAGTATATTTTGAATCTGCCTCAACTGCCTGGGTCGATCTCAGCTACACCTCACACATTCTTTATTTTACTTCTTTTCATTGTCAAACATGACTGATGCAGACAGAAAAAGTTTTTTTTACATTATAAAATATTTTAAAATGTGATTTAAAATAGCCTACATGATGTACAGCGGGTAAAATAAGTATTGAACACGTCAACATTTTTCTCAGTAAATATGTTACTAGAGGTGCTAATGACATGAAATTTTCACCAGATGTTGGTAACAAC
>NW_013953201.1:21581-24172 GCF_001266775.1 Austrofundulus limnaeus
GTTGTTACCAACATCTGGTGAAAATTTCATGTCATTAGCACCTCTAGTAATATATTTACTGAGAAAAATGGTGACGTGTTCAATACTTATTTACCCGCTGTATCTGTTCTTTCTAATGTGTAACATGACATTAATATTTATTTACATCAGATGTTATTTTAACAGAAGACAGTCCAGTGAACATGGTAATTACATATTTTTTACATTTTGCTTCATTTCTAGCATTGCTTAAAGAAATACACATTGCTCACAATCGTGAATGACAGAGCTTTAAAGTGATCGAAATGTGTCCAATTTTAGTTTCTGTAAAACTGACTGCACATCTTTGTGTTTGTAAAGTTGGTTAGTTGTGTGTTTAAGATTTATTTAAGAAGAATCCAAAAGTTAATCTGTTGTAAAAGTTTTAGTAAAATTCATTCAGTGGTTCATCAGATATTTTGCTAACAGACAAACAGATAAACATAGACAGTCAATAAATATTCACGTTCAAAGACTGGTCATTAGAAAACCACCAATGTTAAATAATATGGTTATTAGATGAGATAAAACCAAACAAAACTAGAATTCTGGAGTGGGGTTTATTGCCATTTGGATCTGACAAGACACCACACACTGCCCACAAAACAGGAAGTTGATCCATTTAAACAGAGTCTTCAATGCCCTTGTTCGCCCCCTTCTGACCTACGGCTGAATCACGGGCATTCATACACAATCCTCCCCTACATTTTCTCATAACGGATAAATATGTGTTGTTATAGATATTTCGGACATGTAACTAATCTATATCAATCAACACATTATAGATTAACCATTATAAAAAGGAAAACCTAAAAATACAGTGTTGTGCTTTTAACATCAGTACTAATAACCATAAATTTCTTCAATATGATCGAGTAACTACACGATCATGAACCTATCATTCACACATGACAACATTATTTTTTTCATGCTTTACATTTTTTGTGCTTGATTTTTACCAGAAGTTGCACAGTTTGAAATCAAAATAAAATACTTCTTATTCTTATTGCCAGATGAAATAATAAACGATACATCGAACAGACCCTAACTGACAGGTTTCTTTACATTCTTTTGCCTCAAACAAACCAAATCCAAACCGTTCCTCTGAGAAAGTACCGCGACGTCATGGATTCTACTTTTACTGTAATGAAAATGAACTTTTCAGCTGATAAGAAGAAACCTGTTATCTTCCAAAAATGTTTATCCATGCAACTTTGTTTATCTGCTGACTGGCACCTGCCAACGTGTCCACACACGTGTGTATGTGTGTGTGTTGACATGTGCTACTGTGCATCGCTGCCTATCTGTTTGCCTCTGTTTGCTCCGGTGGCTGCTGCAGGATCGCAGGGTTATCAGTGTAATTGGATCACCTCTCTGTCATCTTGTCCCTGTGTTTGTTGATAGGCCCTGTTTTAATTTGGCCTTTGTCTTTAATCTGCAGTAGGTGGCCCTCACCACAATAATCCTGCAGATAAGTGGAAGACTGACTGGGTATCGGAGGAGCAGCAGTCATGTGCCCCAGCTCTGTTTGTAAGCCTCAGTAAATATGAAGGAGGGTCTTTAACAGGACCAGAGGACAAATCTGAATGACTGTGGCGTCTAAGCATGAAGAATGTGCTGTAATACCTAAAAAATCTCCAGTGTTTAGTTTATTCCTCTGGATCTGATTCTGCCTTTAAACCAGGACATTTCTACAGTGATAGACAAAGTACTTTGTTTCATTACTTCAGTCAAAGAATGGATCCTTACAACGGCGTATTAGTGTCACGTTGCCAATGAAAAAAAAGGAGGAGCAAATCTCAGAGAAAAAACTCAGAATTTCTAAGATTATTTTCAGAAATTTTCGAGAAAAAAACAGGAAATTCTCTTATTTTGACAAGTCACAAATTTGCAAGAATAATAACTCAGAAATTTCCATGATTAAAGGCAGAAATTTGCCACATTTAAGCTAAATATTTTCTGGCATGGTAAAGTCAGAAATTTACAAGAAAAAAACTCATAAATTTATGAGAAAAAAACAAGTTTTCAGGAATGGCTAAAGGGTGATTCCACCTGTTTTCACTACCTTGAGCATCTTTAATCTGCTCTAATTTAAAAACTAAAACACGTAGAGACTGCAAACCTGGACTAGATTATTCTACACTGATTGCAGAATGTTTAAAATCAAGTTTGTGATTTGTGAAACATATATTTGATATGTGAAGCTTCAGGAAATGTGGTGATTTCTGCACTTTTTATGCATTTTATGAACAAGCATGGCTTGATGGAGAGGTGAGAGAATTAGACTGAATCAATCATCCAAAATGATCATGGAGCCTAGAGAGAAAAATAATTTTCAAAATTCTATGCAGCCACGCAATATCACCATCAATTTCCCCCAACTTGTGGTGACAAGTCCTGTTTCGGTAACTGGATATTTCAAAATAAAAGTCTATGAATATTTTGAAATATGTTTTTCTTTTTCTGTTACAGACGTTGCGATGTTCGTGTCTATGAAAATGGATATTAAAATAAAGTTTACTGACTTACTTATTTCTTCACTCACACCAAACGCGTTTTGAGCATGGTGGCGG
>NW_013953201.1:24468-26799 GCF_001266775.1 Austrofundulus limnaeus
ATATATATATGCTTGTTTAAAAAATTCATAAAAGTGCAGAAATCACCATAGTTCCTTCACATATCAAATATATGTTTCACAAATCACACACTTGGTTTTAAACATTCTGCAATCAGTGTAGAATAATCTAGTCCAGGTTTGAAGTCTCTATGTGTTTTAGTTTTTAAATTAGAGCAGATTAAAGATGCTCAAGGTAGTGAAAACAGGTGGAATCACCCTTTAGCCACTCCTGAAAACTTCAGAGTTTTTTTCTCATAAATTTACGAGTTATTTTCTTGTAAATTTCTGACTTTACCATGTCAGAAAATATCTAGTTTAAATGTTGCAAATTTCTGCCTTCAATTATGGAAATTTTTGAGTTTTTTTCTCGCAAACTTGCAACTATTCAAAATAAGAGTATTTCCTGTTTTTTTCTCGAAAATTTCTGAAATTAATCTCAGAAATTCTGAGTTTATTTTCTCAGAGATTTGCTTCTCTTTTTTTTTTGTTCCATCGGAAAAGTGGCCCTAATACGCCGTCATAGATCCTACTGGTCAAATACTACTCCAATAAAAGTAAAAGTAGCTCTGTCAAATTATTACTTGAGTTAAAGTACTTGTGTTTAAAAAAAATTTAAACAACTAGCAGCAACTTCAACATTTAATATTTAAGCACTGAAAGTATTAACAAGTTAGGTTTTTCACTATGCATTTCACTTGAGTGTAAGAATATAAAAAGAATAACTTKGAACAATTTTCTGCTAAATTGAACAAATAAGTTACTCCAAATATATAATATTATGAAGAGTTTTTTGTGAAAAACAGTCAAACATCAGTGCCGGGTCCTGCTAATATTGGTTAGCTCTGTAACAGCTGGCTAATTAAACTAATGCTGTAACCTGATCACAAACAGAGTAAATTATTAACTCATAAACTTCAGTCTGAAAATGTGTCTAGGAATGACTAGGAGGAGCTCGACTGTGGAACAAGTGCGAGTTGGAGGAGCAGTATGGAAGAAGAACATATGCAAGTGGCGGGAGCAAGACTGAGGTACCGGTGTGAGTGGGAGGAGCTGGACTGAGGAACATGTGTGAGTGGGAGGAGCTGGACTGTGAAACAGGTGTGAGTGGGAGGAGCTGGACTGAGGAACAGGTGTGTGTGGGAGGAGCTGGACTGAGGAACAGGTGTGAGTGGGAGGAGCTGGACTGAGGAACAGGTGTGAGTGGGAGGAGCTAGACTGAGGAACAGGTGTGATTGGGAGGAGCTAGACTGAGGAACAGGTGTGAGTGGAAGGAGCTGGACTGAGGAACAGGTGTGAGTGGAAGGAGCTGGACTGTGAAACAGGTGTGAGTGGGATGAGCTGGACTGAGAAACAGGTGTGATTGGGAGGAGCTAGACTGAGGAACATGTGTGAGTGGGAGGANTTGGGAGGAGCTGGACTGTGAAACAGGTGTGAGTGGGAGGAGCTAGACTGAGGAACAGGTGTGATTGGGAGGAGCTAGACTGAGGAACAGGTGTGAGTGGGGGGAGCTGGACTGAGGAACAGGTGTGAGTGGAAGGAGCTGGACTGTGAAACAGGTGTGAGTGGGAGGAGCTGGACTGTGAAACAGGTGTGAGTGGGAGGAGCTGGACTGAGGAACAGGTGCGAGTGGGAGGAACAGGACTATGGAAAACTACTGAAAGTTTGCAACAGAAAGGCAAGGAGAAACAATAAATATAAACCTGAAACTAAACTTTAAGACAGAAAACTTAAACACTGAAACACTCAGATTATGACACGTGTCTTTATAAAGCTGCAGAATGTTCTTCAGCAGTTTATCAAACACTAACTCCTAGGTTCTCATAGGGTTCTCATAGGATTTTAGTGTCCTGAGAGGCTGAAGCATCTATGTGAAAGAGGTTTTTCAGGATATCCAACTAACAACTGTCTTATTGCTACCCTTTTAAGAAAAATAATCATCCTGTGACTCATTTGGTGTGGAGCCTAATTAAATTATGGTTGAATGAGAACATGGAGATGTCACATGCTTCTTAAATACCCAGAGATCCAGTGTTCCCAGCTGCTTTAAGCTGACAATAAAACCATTGAGTTCAATGAAAAATGACACCCAGTGGAAGAGAAACCCAGTCTGGTTGAAGGAATCCAGGTTCCTCCCTTTGGCAGGCAAACATCTGTCTGAGAGAAATAAGTTTAATCTTTCATTACTATAGTGCTGACTACTTTTTTTTACACTTTTTTTTTAGTTTGATGTTACATCTTTACATTTAGATTTTGAAAAGGGGAAAAACAAACAAACAAAATAAGAAAAAAAAAAAAAAGGATCTGTACACCGATTTTTAGCAGTACTTACAA
>NW_013953201.1:29753-34572 GCF_001266775.1 Austrofundulus limnaeus
ATAAAAGACTAAATAAAACAAAAATATTGGTGGTAATTTTTGACTGTGTAACTTTACAAACTACACCCCATGGTATGAACAGGGATTTAGAGTTTTACTCATGACCTTCTTTATTTGTTGTGTTTTAACTGCTTGATTGTCCTTTGATTAATCKAGCTTTAATAAGTAAACTGAGGTAGAAAAATAGAGTCATAACTGTCAAACTAAAGAATAGAAAGTCATTTTAAAGACATAAATCCTGATCCAGTGCTGCAGGTCCTCGGCTCGACCCGGTCCTCTCTGCATGGCAGAGGAACACACCAGGACTCCATCTCCTGAGGTGAGCCGGTTGGCAAACATCCCGCTGATTAAAACAAACAGGGCAGGAGGCCCCGCTGCTGCGAGGGAGGACAGGGCAAACAGAGCGACTGCAGCAGGAGGCAGCATGAACCTGACTGCAGAGGCCGAAGCAAAAGCAAACAAAGCTTCCTGACATGTCTGCAGCGAGACAGAGGACAGCTCGAAGCCGACAAGAAGTCGTGAATTCCTCTTATTTCCTCCAAATATCTCCTTTATCCTTCTGCCTTCACCTTCACACAGAAGAGGCGAAAGGAATTTTGTTTGTGTTGCTAAAGCATGAAAATAATCTACAGGACTATTAACTGTTAGCTGTAGAATTTAAAAGGCAACATTCTTCTACAAGAGTCTGAATGAAAATTGTTAACAACAAATATTATTTCTAAGCTTGTGAGTAAAACTAAAAATCCTCCACTTCTATTGAAGGAAGGCGTGAGCAGAGAGCTCAGACTGTCTCTTCATGACTCGCAGGCTTTCTGTACGACCTGACCTTAAAATACATTCCAGCTTTTTGCTTTTTGTTCTCAGACATGACTCAGTCAACAGAATAACTGGGTTTGTTCTGTAAACATTCAGATATTCAGTGTCAGGACTCCGATTTGTCCCACTTATCTGAACATCTACAAACATTTCAATAAACTTAAACAATAAACACTAACAAGGCCAATGGGGACCTTCACTCAGGCTATTTTTAGAACACGAGTCACGTGACAGTAGCTGTAACATCATTGTAAATGTGCGCAAAACTTTGTCGATATTCTGTTAATGTTGACAAAGCAGTGTTTCCATTAAGTAAGAAATGCTATTAAAGTCACGCGTGAATACATTTGTTCTCATGTTAAGTCGTTACAAACATGGCGGCGATGGATGTAAACACATAGCATGTTGCTACCACGACACTAGCGCTCATCATCAGAGGAGACGTCGGCGTCTTTTATCGAGGCTTTCCAGAGACAAGTCCCTACTTGGGAGCGGCTACGTATGCTGTGTTTTTGGGAAATTGTAGTCGGTGAGTTTACTACTTTATACTACTTCTGTGATATTACAACTATTACTACGTCCTGTTATCTTCTTCGTCGTCGTGTTTTTCACCAGTAGAAACAGCCGGTTGTTGATCACGTGACTCCCGTGATGCGAAAAAAGTGTTTCCATTGCAGTTTATCAAAAAACACCAATTTCAATACGGCCAAAATACCACCTCATCCTAGTGCAAAAACATTTTGTCGAAAAACTTATTTTTTTTCCGAAATTGACGTGTTTCTATTGAGCAAATTTATTTTCGAAATTCTAATTTGCACACTTTCATGGTCAATGGAAACCCAGCTACTGTCCGCTCGACACTGATACACGTACAAATTATAGTAGCAGCACCGGTTAGGCTGTGTTTAAACTTAAATAAAYTTGGAAAAAACGCATCAAATTCAACAGGGAGGACCACATTGTGCTACAAAACTTAAAACAGTGACTCGGAATACAGCCATCGCCCCCTCATGGAAGGAGTTTTTTTTTTTGGATAACTTTTCCCAAGCTAAGATGCTAAGCTAACAGCTGGATTCAAGCAATGGGATGAGCTGATTTTGACTTGAAAAACGTGCAAACGACCACCTGGACCCTATGCACTTTCTGTTAATAAACAGGTACAGTGAACCTTATTGTTTTTACTGTAGTCTATAGCTTTGCTCCTAGCACCCATAGCCTCATACAGAGATCTGCAATCAGTCACGGTGGCATTATACTTACACAAATTCTAAACATCACCGTTACTTTCTTTAAATGATGCAGAAGCAGTTGTCCCAGTGATAAAAATACACAGACAGACACGCGCAAATGACAGCTGCAGCAAGCCAAGCCATAAAACACGGTAAAAACACCAACCTTTTTTTTTTACAATTCCACTCTCTTTCAAAGTCTGTCGAAGACCTCAACCCTCAAGACAACATTTCAACTGAACTTTCCTGTGATTCCTGAAGTTGGATGTGTCGAAATTTGCTCTAGGAACGTCTTTTTGTGTTACGCCAGCACTGACTCTCCGTAGACTCTAGTCCGTCTGTCCGATCATTTGAGCGAGCAGTAAATATGCAAATGATATGCAGGACGTCATGAGTGAAGGTCCCCATTTGCTTTTTCTTTTCTTGCTACTTTTAGCCATTTGCCAGTTTTAGATTTTAGCTGCTTTTAGCTGTGAACCTTTGCATTCAAAATGTAGTTTTATTCTTATTTTTCAAACAGATTATGTTTTTACACATACAAACACAACATCTTTAATAAACTCAGGTGTTAAGCTAAAATTAGCTCACCGCTCTGCTGCAGACGTGACGAATAAAATGAGAAGTTGCTTCTGATTGTTGTTCTGTTAGAAATAGTGTTTGTGTCAAATTCTGCAATTGTTGAATACCTGCATTAGAAAAAACAACCTTGTTCATTGTGAATATAAATATAAAATGTGAAAAACACTGAAGACAGTGGATTGTTAAAGRAAATCAGTGAGTCTGAAGTGGGTTGTTGGTCTTTGCCTGGGGAATTTTGTAACTATCACTGTTCTGGTTTTTATATCAGATTTATGATGGTTGAATTTGTGACTAAATAGTTTTAATAAGATAATATTTGTTCCATAATCAGTGGTGGTTACTCAGCTGAAGCTTCATAGTTTGGGTCTTTCTGAAACTGAGAAGTACCGTATTTATTCATGTATAATACGTAAAATTAAATCCATWAAATCATCCATAAAGTTGGGGGGTAGTACTGTACTTGGATAAATATTTTTACATATGTATTTTAACTGAAATATCAGCTTCATTCACAAAATGCCTGAGTCTGGAAATGAGACCGCGTCGTAAAAAGCAGTTGAAACGAGCTTACCTCTGACACTTCTCCGTGCTTCAGAGCGAGATAATAACAGATCCAGGCAGGCGACATGATGTGAAAAAAAAGAGAAAAAAGCAGTCCTGCACCTTAGTAATGATAACAAACTAATGACATTAGCGTGTGACCGAGCCGCTCCTGGAACAACAAACACATGTTCGTCTGTAATGGCTGCCATCTACCAGTGTTCTGAAAAAGTTTGTATCCCTTAAAAAAGTTTCCCCACCAGAGGGGGGCGCTCATGAGTAGGAAGTAATCTGCTTTTCCCCCACAAGATTGCCCAAATCTCATGTGAAGTCTCTGACTTTTGTGTTGGCGCCTCCTGGTGGACTATGTGTAAAATGCCAGAATCCATATGATGCTGCTACAGCTGATGTATATTTGTTGTCTAAATACCTTTTAGTACATATGTTGTTAAAATAAAATGAACAGTCCAATGATCATTTTACTGATATGTATATAGACTGCAAAGGCTGAAAAATCTTGAAGTCTGTATGAAATTGGAGGTAGTTTGAGGATGAGATTTTTTATGCTTTTTAAGCTCAAGAAGGGGGTGGGGGGGTCATATTATACATCAGATCATATTGTACACGAATAAATAATGTAGTTTCAAAAAGACAGTCAGTTGGACTTTTTTCTTTTATTTTGTGCATGAAAACTATTAATTCTCCTTAAAAGGCTGAAGTTATAGAAAGTGAGTTTTTTTTAATAAAAATGCAGCTCATTGAGTGAAAAAAGAGACTTTTTCCTCTTACTGACTTTTTTTTAGTTTAATATAAAACTTGTTTTGTTTGTGTTGATGAACTGTGATATTTTATTTTACCAGCTCAGGTTCAAACACCATTTCAGATTGTAAAGTTTAAAATGTTCTTTGCTTTAGGTCAGAACTGGTCATTAATGGATCACAGTAGTTCCCAAAGTCAGACCATCAGATAACTTTACTTTGTTTCTTCTTACAATGAGTTCTTTTCTCAATGATCTGGGCCCGTATTTATAAAACTTCTTAAAATTCCTCTTAAGAATGCTGCTAAGAGTGGACTTAAGTGTAAAAAAATTCTTAGTTAAAAGCTGAGAGTAAAAGTCAGTTATAAAGCATCTCAGTCTAACTTTAAGCTAAGTGTAGGAGTAATTCTTAAGTGTCAGTCTAAGAACTGATTTGYGACACCTGGCTGTGCCACAAAGCTGATCCTGGATGATGTCGTTAGAAWAAACACCTGCATGGACCAATCACTGCCTCGGATTTCATGTTCAAGAATATTGTTGGAGTTTCTCGGTGCGTTGCTTGAACTGTCGGAGAAATGTCAAGATAAGACTGTGAAAGTGCTAAGATAAGTTCACTTTCAACACACTAATGTTGTCACCTTGTACTGATTTTCTGTAGAATTACATAAAATGTCCTCATTTGCATCATGAAAACACACGAAAATCTCAAAAACTCAGCAGCTTTAAAGTTGTTTTATGTCTCAGAGCCTGAGGTCAGGTTGAGCTGCTCCCTTCTCCTCTCATCTCATCATTGTATCACGTGATTGTAATGTTAATATAATAAACGAAACGTTCCATCCAACCATAATTTTAATTTCTTTCTTTCTTTCTTTCTTTCTTTCTTTCTTTCTTTCTTTCT
>NW_013953201.1:34637-36873 GCF_001266775.1 Austrofundulus limnaeus
GCATGTACTCACCAGCTGAGTATATTTAATATTTTCACCAAAAGCTACACACAGATTTTCTTTTGTATATTTCTGATTAAACCCACATCTTATAACTGAGAATAACAGTCAGGTGGGGAGGAGGACAGCTGTAATCTGTCTCTTCAGTCCATCTCAGACCCCTAGTGGTAACTTTGAACCACTGAGAGTCCTCTGGAGCAGTCTGAACTTTTCCTGAGACTAAGAGTGATTCTTAGACTTAAGAATTTTCATAACTGGCRCTTASACTTAAGTCTGAGAGTGGGAGCAAATCTAAGGACTTTTCAGCACTTAAGTCTAAAAATCCACTCTAAGAAGTTTTATAAATATGAGCCCAGTTCTGTATTTGCGTCTTCGTCCTGGATGTTGTGGGGCTCTGGTTTAGTTTTGGACTTTTGTGAGTAGAACCTATTTTATACATCCTAGTTGTACTTTTGGTGTACTTCATACCTCCTGTCTTTATCCTCCATGTCTGCGCCGTCTGTCAGATTACCATCAGTCCTTATTTAGCACATTAACTCCCAGCCAGACGGACCATCTTTGGCATCACACTCTTGTGTCAGGCGGCACCTCAATAGCATCGCCTCACCCTACTACCCTTCCAACACCCTCCTTTGTCAGCAGTACAAAGTTGATTTTATTTACCCAACATCCCACTGATCTTTTTCACAAACACGCCGAGCTGGAGGAAGGAGGGGACACGGAGGTGTCAGCCATCCAGCCTGCCGGCCAAACAAGCCTCCTTTTCCTTCGCTTGTCTGTAAAGCCCATCTGCTGGAGGCAGCATTAGATGCAATATCCAATTCAATCCCTTCCCTCAACCTTCCAGAAAGCTTTTAGCCACATTTTAGCACACAAAAGCTGCTGCACTGGCCTTTGTAGCTTGAGCTTCTATTTAAGAAGGTGAGGGTGAGGATGCAGGGTGGGGGAGGAGAAATCAATAAAGTGTCCTGGCTCTCAATCTTCTTGGCCTGCAGTCGAGGTGTTTTTAGGCCGGGTGARGGGGGGAGGTGGGATGTTTTTGTCATTCATAAGCTTTGCTGACAAATCCTTGACATCATTTGGCAGATTGTATCAATAACTTCTTACCGTACTGCAGAGGGCAAATCAAAATCATTTGTCTGGCTTTGTAGGTGTAGTGGTGGTGATGTGRGGTGAGGGAGGGGTGGCGAAGGGTTGCCATGAGCAGGAGGGAGAAGATGACGCACCAGACAAAGCTGGAGCTGCCAGCCTTGACGGTGACATTGGCAGCTGAAGGGATTCAAACGACAGAGAAGTTCAGAGGTCATCGCAGACAGGCTTGTGCATTTGTAGTGAATCAACAGAGAGCCGACAGCTGCTCTTCGTCCCGCCAAACCTTAAAGCTAAATCCTTCCTTTTGGATCGTCGTTGGCTTGATTTGAACGTCGGGAAATCTGCACAAAAAAAAAAAAAACTGAGTAAATCAGAAAACTCCACACTGTCTCGTAAGATTGATAAATATCTATTGTAATYCTGGAAAACAAATGCATTAGCTCTCATGCACACACCCCCAAAAACACGTTTATCTCTCATAAATATGCCTCCTCACACAGATCTGTATTTATGTATTCTCAGTGGGGGCTGTTCCACGGAGAGCTTTTCCTGCCCGCTGTTTTGACAGTTGTTGGCTTAAGCGTCGCATGGCAAATCTCTTAATCTGCCCTTATTAATAAGAAAACATGAGACTGTCTGATTTTTGAACACATTCTCTTCTGACCCCCTAACCAACAGAACTGAGAACAGAACACTGCAGATGTACCAATGTTCCATCTTTAACAGAAAGGGACAGGCAGAACACTTCAAGATCAAAAGCATGTGTGATCTTTCTGCATTAGGAGCTGGAACAGAGTTTGTCACCATGTTTTCATATGTCTGTGAGAAAGTGGCAGAGCAGTTTAATTAGTTTGAGAGCTGTGAAAGGTTAACTATGGAGATCTGAAATGTATGTCTGGACACCTCCCCTCTGAGCGTCTTTCCTTTCCTGCTCAGCCGTGTCAGAGACACGACTTTTTCATTTGAAGAACTCTCAGAGCTCATTTACGGGGCGCCGTTTGTAAAGTTACACAGTCAAAAATTACCACCAACATTTTTCTTTTATTTAGCCTTTTATAAGAAAAAAAGAACAAATTTATTTTTCAAAGTCAGTTTTTCACCATATGATTCATACATTTATAAATGTCATAGTTTATAAACCAAA
>NW_013953201.1:37219-38637 GCF_001266775.1 Austrofundulus limnaeus
GCTCTTTCTTTATCCCACAGCTGACCTGCTAAAAATGACAGATTTTCTTTTCTTGATCTCTGACAGAAGGACTTCAAATCTGAACTCGTGAAGTTTATCTTTTTAATTATCGCCTGCCATTTTCATGAATGAACACTTCCTTGTATCTGAGGCAGGAATCATAGCCTTATATGGTGTTTTTGGGGTGGTAATTATGCTAATCTCCTCTCGCGTGCACGAGCAGCTGGATAGAACAGGTGGAATTTACGCAGCTCATTTACGCACTTTTCCTGAAGATAGAAAGAAGAGTTTGTTGAATCTGACGTGACATGTTCGTACGAACCCTTTGTACGAAGAAAAGTAMGAGAAATTTAGGATAAGAATACGAACATGTTCTTGCATRAGGYCCAATGTGCATGTGCGAGGGTGTGTGTGTATTTTTGGCCCGATCTAAACTACGTGACACAGCAACCACAGTTTAAAAGCTCTTGAAGCACAAAGAGGATGTGTAAGTTAATTCACTTTGTTTTATGACTGATAGACTCCATGTTTTCACTGTGGCTGAGGAGAAGGCAGCTTCTACCACAGCTACGATCAACAATGCTATGGCTAACTCCTGAATCTCTGCAGGGCGTGTCTCTACAGAGAGGCTTTTATACTGAGCACAGTACTGTGACACGTCACGCTGTACAGCACGTCACAAGGTACTTCAAACGTGGTAGTCTTTTTTAAACCCCTAGATGGCAGCACCAAGCCGTTTTTGACCAAATAATGACGATTTAAACTATTTTAGACGAAAATGCTAAATTTAGGTCAAAAATAGCAAGGTATCACCCTTAAGACACAATTTAGACAGTTTGTTAAAAAATGTTGATTTTGGGGTAAGTTACACTTTAAAGCCTGAAGAAACACACGGACTGAAAACACCCCCTTTCTGCTCACTCTATAAATTCCTCTTTGCAGGCTTTGTGCTGGTCTGATTCCAGATTCAGCTGCTTAATTTTCTGACTTTTTTGAGTGATTTGGAGGTGGAATCTGGTATTACTGCAGCTCAGTGGGAGGAGGAGATTCAGGGCAGAGGGGTGTTAGAGATGAAGGCGAAGCAGAACCGAAATAGAGAAGAATGTTTGTGCAATAAAATCTGTAGAAACGTTACTGCAAATCGTCTGGAACCATAGCTGCTGGCAGGTATGCTTACTTTAGCTCCTGTCCATAGACTTGAATATAGATCACTAGACTGAGCCCCGTCCACTGTGACAGCATGGAGGAGCAGAAATGGTACCCAAAAAGGGCAACGGCTCACAGCCTCCATAGAAACTAATAGATAAACAGCAGCTGAACCGGATCTGTTTCACAGATTATCTGTCATTTTTTTACAATAAATTAATAACCATGTTAATTTCATTCAACAATCATGTAAAACATCAGATTTATACCAG
>NW_013953201.1:39733-42087 GCF_001266775.1 Austrofundulus limnaeus
TTACATTATGTTCTGCTCAGATCACATTGAGCTAAATAAGATCAAATCTGCTGACTTGTGTTGTAAAATGAGACGTTTTCCTGTTTATCTTCTGTTAATAAGTCCATAACACAAACAGCTTTTCTGACATTATTTAAAACATTAGATCAATTATATAAACTGTAAAATATTAATAATAACTGGGTTAATATTGTTATTAATAGTTTTAATGATTTCTACATCGTCAGTCCTTATTTTCTGCTCTGTTGTCAACATGTACAGTTATGGGAAATCCAGACTCTTGCCCGTTTTGCGTTAGCCGTTAGCTTCWCCAGCCGATCACATGRTCACCTGGTTTCTGAGCACTCCAGCTGTTCTATAGAACCTCCTTGGTCCTGTCACATTAAAGGCTTGGAGAAAATTAGAACTTTGGAGGAAATTTGAACCAGGTCATCAGTCCAGTGTTAACTTTTGACAAAAACACATTTTAATTTTAGTGGTATTGTTAGCTGGCTGAGTTTTTGACTTGACACACAAACACACACAAGAGACAACCTCAGATTTAGATTTGAACATTTWATTGCGGAATAAAAAGTCTTACAAACCTTCAGCAGGATCTAATACAGACCTGAACAAAGACTCTTGGTGTTTGGTGAGGAATCAAAAACAAACAGCTTTATGTTCATTTTCAGGGTTGAGCCACTTCTCTGAGGCACTGATGTCAGATTGATAGAAAAAGCCTCCTTTTTTCAGTGACACAACTCATAAACACAACTTCTGCCATCTAATGAAGAAAAAATGTGTTTGTTGTTTAGTGAAAGCCATGTTTTAATCTGTCCCTTAAAAGTACAGCATGTCCTGAGATGACCCATATCATCAGTCACTTAAAACAGCACTGCTATTTAAGCAGAGCTCAATCAAAATACATAAGATATATAGAACTATGCATTTGATTATCAAAAATAGTTCAGACATTTCAATAAAAAAACATGTTTATGTGAAGTTCAAGCCTGATGGTCCGGTAGACTTGGTTCGATATGATTAAYTTTATTACTGTTATTACTCAGAATGCCCTGCGTTACAGTCCGCTTCCTGCTTTTGGAGCGGTCTCTGGTCCGTTTGGCGTTCACACATGCAATCGAACCGCACCAGAGTTCACTTCAACTGAACCGAGACCTAGGTTTTTAGGCAGACCAGAGTTTGCTTTTTGAGTCCGCATCAGATTTCGATTACTCATTCACACCTCCCCAAATGAACCGGTCTTTCTAGACAAATGAACTAGTGATGTGCCGTTCACGAATGATCCGAATCTTTTGAACGGCTCTTTACAACAAAGAATAGGAGCCGAGTAACGAGCCTTTTGTAGTTTTATTTATTTTATTCCTCATATAATCTTCATTTTTCATAATTAAATTGCTCCCACTTTGCTTTTTCACGGAAAACAGGCGGAGTTGTGGAGTATAGAAGCTCATGAGAAAGGGGGAGGGGGCTTCCTGCTTGACAAAACACATGGTTCCACCCACAGAACGTGATGTTGTCATCATGTCACCATACGTGATGACGTATTTCCCTACATAATGACGAAATTCGTTCAACATCGAACAGCTCTTTTGAACGGCTCTATGAAACAAATGGCTCCCCAAGATCTGGATCCCTTCAAAGAGCCATTTATCCCATCACAAAAATGAACTAGAGTTCAATTAAAGGGGACTAAACAGGGCTGGTTCGAATACACAATCTGTGCAAACAGAATACATTTCAGTATTTTAGTTATCAGTAATCTTTTTAATTTTAATCTAGTTTTTTGTTGAAAAAAGTATAAAGTGTAAAAATTAACAGTTTCCTAATTGTTTTGGAAAACATTTGGTTTACACTCACTTGGGTTAAACTAATAGAACAGTTTGAAAGCTCAACGCCAAAAGATCAAATAAAATATTAAAGAGAACACAATCAAATGACAGAAAACCAACCAGCTGTCACTGAATGATGTACTACTTCTCATGAGATTATGGGACATTAAAATAGTCCAGCGGGCACTCAGAGGGGCAACAGCAACCCAACATGGAGTTTCTCTGATTTAGAAAAATTGGAGGAAGCTTTGTTATGCATTCATCAGCCAGTTTATTAGGTACACCTGTCCAACTGCTCATTAATACAAATGTCAAATCAGCAAATCACATGGCAGCAACTCAATGCATTTAGGCATGTAGACATGGACAAGACGATCTGCTGCAGTTCAAACCAAGCATCAGAATGGAGAAGAAAGGTGATTTTAGTGACTTTGTACGTGGCATGGTTGTTGGTGCCAGACGGGCTGGTTTGAGTATTTCAGAAGCTGCTGATCTACTGGGATTTTCATCCACAACCATCTCTAG
>NW_013953201.1:44436-45757 GCF_001266775.1 Austrofundulus limnaeus
TTATCCATATATATGACTTAATTTGTCTTGTTGGTTACAATAATACATTATATTTGGTCTGAATCCTAATTTTGTGGAATTTTAATGAGGAATTTTTGATGTCCTTATAAAGAGGAAACCTCAAATTTTATTTGAATATTGAGATTTCCCAGCTAAAAAGAAAAAAATCTTTGCTAGCTCACAGGGAAAATATCAAAATATTAAGGCATTTTTCCACAAAATCAGTTTTTTTCTTGCTACTGCTCAAAAAAGAGCTTCAAAGATTTGTTTTATGATTATATTTCAGGCATTTCATTCAAATGATACATTAATAAGGCATTAATTCATTATATTTTGACAAAATGCAATTTTTGTCAACATTTTAGTCAAAACACTATATTTGCCTTTTTCTCCATACACCACTTTTAGACTTAATCCTCATTTTGATGTGACGGSTCACATGTGTGTTCCCAAGGGACTGTATTTTACATTGACAAACAGTTTCTTTTTTTCTTCTTGTTGATGTGAAGGTAAAATTCACGTAGTGATACCAACAACATCCAGTTTAAAGCTAAGAACTCAACATGTCTGCATCAATAAAAGTCCAGTTGTGCCTTCCCTTTTTAAAATTTGCCATGTCCTGGATGGCTAAGAATCTACAGCAACACATGATACCAATGTTGGTGTTGGATCGGATCCAGGTGAGGATTAATAATTGAGTTTATTTCTGACATTCTGCCTCTGAGTAGCCGGGATGAGACAAGCTCCAATATAAATACTGGATGAAACAATCRCAGCAGGTAATAAGGAAGTCTGCTCTCATTGGACAACGTCAGAATGGATCCATGCTAATATGCTAACATGTGTAGCATCCAGATTTCCTTCTGTATACACAGCAAGCTGCTTGTGACATCACGTCTCTTGCTGCTTACAGGGGTCTGATGGAGGTCCACTTTAAATTAAAATTCTAACACCAAAACAAAAATATCAGATCTGAGCTAGCAATTTAGATTTGAGCTTTAAAACCTGCAATGTGATGTACATTTGCTCCCAAAACCCAGAGCCAAGTGTTCCTTATTGAGCCACAATACTTGATGTTTTGTGTGTTTTTAGTAATTTTTTTCTAAAACTGTATGACGAGCAGTGAAATAAAACATTGGAACAAAAATGAAAGAAAAACTGCCTGAYAGTAATAAAACTACTTCACTGCTTTTACCCTTTAACAAGACAATAAATCATCACTCAGGTTGAGTAAGAAATATTTCACAAAAATTCCAGTGCTTAAAAAGCCAAATTATATTTACACTGCAAAAACTGTCCACCTACCCAAGTTTTAAAACTT
>NW_013953201.1:47638-49016 GCF_001266775.1 Austrofundulus limnaeus
ATATATATATATTGCAAAATATACATAAACGTGTGCATATGTATGTATTCAGTGTATATGTACACATATACACTGTTAAGTCTCTTTTTGTAAATGTCTGTCAATGCAAACTTGGCATTTCATGCTGTTCACCGGTTCATAATCTGGGGTTGATACTGCAACTCAGAGAGAGTTGTGGAAATGGGAATCAGTAAGGCGTGTTCTGTTTGTTCCTAATAAAGTTTGTATCAGAAAAGGCAGATTCACAGAGGTGGCTACTTTTATAGCCGCTGTGTACACAACTTTTTTTTTTGCTTTTTGTTGTGTATGAGGCACCAACAGTTTGGTGCAGCTGTTGAGCTTTGGTCATATTAGAGGGTTACGATTTGAATCTGTTCATCTCAGCTTTAAATGCTTTTACAGCACCAGTTATGTCAGTGATAGTTTTACCTTTGCCTTACAGTTCACACTTCAGGTGGTTCAGTTTCCCAGTGATGCCCATCAAAAAATGCGAGGTTCAGTGTCCTCGAGCAGTGAGTTGTCTTCCTCTCTACTGTGCATGAACTCTGATTTCGGAATGACACATTTTGTGAATGACAAAAAAAGCTCTGCAAAACCCGTCCCCTGCTGAGCCATTGGATTTCCAGCATGTGCGGTACCAGGTCTCCACATTCAGCTAACAGCTCCTCCAAAAGGACCTTGAAAGTTCTGTGCTGCTTGGCCTTGGAGCGGCTCCTGTTTACGATTTTCAGCACAGTTGCAATGACATGATCAAAGCCAAACATTTTCGCACATATCACCTGCTGATGAATGATGCACTGATAATGTAGGAATTTTGGGAAGTCTAGGTCACCTTTGCACAGTGCAGGAAAGCCTGCATGCCGCCCTGTTGTCATGTCTGTGGTCACCAACACCAGCTTTCCCAGTGGGACAGTTTTCTTCACAAAGAAGTTCTTCACCACAGTGTAAATATTATTCCCCTTGTTGTTGTCTTTATGAGCAGTACTGTCAGAAGTTCTTCTTTTGCTGGGAAATCATCAAACTTCATTTAGATAAATACAGTATCATCAGCTTTGATACACTGTTGCTGTCATCACATGGACACTAAACCACTGCAGTCAGATCCTTGTCCAGCTGCTTTGTCAAATTCTCAGACACAGCCAACACTCTTCTGTACTAACAACTGCTGTGGACCAAAAACAGTATTATGTTAGTGTTTTGGTTGATTTAAAGAAAGCCTTTGACACCATTGACCACACCATTCAATTTCAGTTCCATAATTCAGATGTTTGTGTCACATCCTGGTCCTTGAGAAAACCAGGCAGAGTAATCAAACACAGATCCACAGATTTATGTTTCACTTTGGTGAAGTTTCCTTCTGTATGTAACAGAGTTGATG
>NW_013953201.1:50051-51534 GCF_001266775.1 Austrofundulus limnaeus
TAATGTGAACGTTCACACAAAAAGATCGGATTTTTTCAAAAAAATCGGAACTGAGCATTGAGACCTGCAGTGTGAACGTAGCCTTTGAGTCTGACTGCAGAGCCTGAGCCAGCACTGTCTGCCTCACATGGAGCTGCATGTCCTCACAGTCTGCCACCTTTCTGCCATCTGCTGATACACTCTGCTGCTCAACAAGGGTCAAAGGTCATCAAGAAAAGAGCTCCTAGTGACACCAGGTTTGTAAGTCAGCATTTAGTTAGTTTTTTAGTTGGACTGTGGAACAGGAGTTAGTCTAACACTGAAATAAAATCTGATCTGAAGACAGAAAACAGGAGGAGGGAAGGGAGAAGCGGAGAAGGCAGGTATATTACTGAGTGGGCAAATGTGCCCTCATACCAGGGAGTCAATTTGTGAGAAGCCAAGCAACGTGACATCATTTACTCAGAAATCTCTAATTTGTCAGCATTAATATTTCAGCCCCAGCAATGCCTGTCACAGTGTGCCAAAGATGACTGATCAATCTGCGAAATGGCTGCAGCTAATTTATTGAATATTTATGTGCGACGCCATGTGCAGGAGAGTAGCAGAATTTATTCCTGCTCTGCTTTAAGGTCCAAGAACTCAGCTGCAAAAAGAGACAAAAAAGAGAGAAAATCCAGTTTTAGCTTCGCAGACAATAAAGTCCTGTGAAAACTCCGCTGATCTCTTTGTACTCTGAGTAAAATATTTTCTTTGTGACGCTCAGAGATTTGAAAAATTTGAATTAAGCTGGACTCTCGGAAACCAATTAACCAACAGCATTTTTGTTCCGTATTTTATTATAATAAAAATGTAGAAATACTATTTTCAGAACTCAGCATCATAAATGCACACCAAACACACACAGACACACAGTGACACACAAAGACACACAGGCCCCCTCTACACTGAAAAGTGTTTTTAATATAAAAGATTAATTTTTATTTCAGGCATGCATTCACATGAAATCATTTAGATGCCTGAAATAGATCTTTTCAAAACATCTTGTTTACGGCCTGAAGAAAACCTTTATTCTTATTTTAGATTGTAACACAGTTGAATCTAAGTAAACACCTAACAACTACTTCTTCAAACTAGTTAGTCTCCAAATTATTTTTTCTTTATTCTTTGTTGTTTGAACATTACTAATGTTCATTATTACCTTCGCCAAGGGCAAGGAGGTAATGTTTTCGGTCGTGTATGTCTGTCCGTCTGTCGTTCTTTCTGTCTGTGGACAACATTACTCAAAAACTTGTGGACGGATTGTCATGACATWTTTACCACTTGTGTGTACTGGGCCAAGGAACACACCTTTACATTTTGGAGATGTTCTGGATCACGAAGTGGATACAGGATTTTTTTTTTCTTTTACCACTCTGAGATCGGCAAAGCTGTGATGCTTTCACAGGGCTTCTGTAAAAACAGTGAGCTGGATTGGACAGCACGGACTTCAAACTTTATAAAA
>NW_013953201.1:51762-59456 GCF_001266775.1 Austrofundulus limnaeus
ATAAAAAACCACTCGTTTCATGAGTTGACTGTACCAGGAAGCACTTTATAAAGAGAGTCCATTACAAACTCATACAAGGAGATAAAACAGACGTTTTACATGGTGAAATGTGACTGATGAAAACTTAGGAGCTTAATCCCACACCAGTTTGACCATGAATAACGTCGGGTGACCAGTCTGACTTATTTTTTCACATTGGATTCCACCAGGAAGAAATCCCGTGCATACTGCTCCTTAAATGTTCACTACGTCAGAACTTATTCAGCAAATGTGTTTCCATCTCTGCTTTTATGCATTAACTCTTACAGGATGGGGGAAATTGGTCTTGGTGGAGGTTTGCACTCTCCRAGTGCTTCTAGTTCTATTTTTAATTTATTTGCTCTGTAACAGAATTTTAAAAGACTAACTTGGTTTCCTTCTCCTTTGGGTAAATGTTCATTTGTCAYGCTAAAATATTTCTCTGTAATTAAACAGATTCCACTCCAGTGGTTATGAGTCTGATTATTAAAGGGTGAATGAATGAATCAAACACTGACTGGTCAGTGAGTGACCTCAGCTTCATTTTAATGAGTTAATATGTGCATTAAAGTGAGGAGAAAGTAACACTGGTGTTTCTGCCTGACTCACACTGATCATAGATCAGATAACATCAGCTGCAGCCTTAAATCATTACAACTCTGTTTTTTATACAAATTTCATCACCAGCCAATCACAATGGTTTAATTTGTTCACAAATGAACATATATAATTCATCACACAGCATGTATTTTTCCCCTCAAACCAGCCCATATGTGTTAAATTATAGTGTTCTGCTTCTTTTAGCTTAAACATGTCTCAGCATTCTAATGCATCAAATAAAACACAATTTATTTATTATCGCAGTTGTTTCGAAACACACATTTATTTTTTTATACTCAAATTGATTGGACCCTATGAATAATCAGAACACAGTACAGACTGCAGAGCACAGAGGAAAGGAGTTTGAAACTCCTTAAAATAATGAATTGTGGAATTGAAGCTAAACAATCAGTRAAAAGTGTTTCTCTGAATTGTTCTTTTTTATAGATTTGTCCACATTAAACTGAAAATACTTTTAATTCTTATTAGTATTTTTTATTGTCTTGTACCAGTTTTTGGTCATAGTTTTTCTCCTGTGTAAATAGATTGTGTTTTTATGTCTTTTTTATTGTACATGTGTGGGCGGCATGGTAGCTCAGTTGATACAGCTGATGCCTCTCAGCCAGATGGTTGCCAGATCAAATCCCAGGACCTTTCTGGGCAGAGTTTGCATGTTYTCTCTGTGCATGCRTGGGTTTTCTCTTGTCCCTAGGTGTGAGTGAGAGAGTGAATGGTTGTCTGTCTWGTTTGTCTCTGTGTGTCTCTGTGATGGACTGAGACCAGTCCAGGGTGTACCCCTCCYCTCACACAGTGACTGCTGGATATGRGCACCAGTGACCCTGAAAAGAAGTGGATGCATGGATAGATGGATTTTACATGTAGGGTTGGATTCATAGTGTCTCATTTACATTTCTGCTGCAGTCAGTGGTGATTCTACTGGTCAGGAATTGGTTAAGGATTAGTTAGGACTGGTCAGGGACTTCACTGAATGGTGTGAGTCCAACTTTTTAAAGAAAGGAGATGCTGACTGATTAAAAAAAAACACTTCAGTTTCTGTTTCTGTTGTTCTTAATGCTAAACATTAGAGATGGGATAAATGGCTCTTTGAAGGGATCCAGATCTTGGGGAGCCGTTTGTTTCATAGAGCCGTTCGATTTTAACGTATTACGTCATCACGTAGGGAAACACGTCATCACGCAGCCGTACGTAATGACGTAATCCCGTCACGTGGATGGAACMWKKKKTTKKYMARSSGRAAMMCCCCTCCYCCTTTCCCCGTGAGCTTCTGTACTCCAYAACTCCSCCTGTTTTYTGTGAAAAAGCAAAGTGGGAGCAATTTAGGTATGAAATAATAAAGATTATATAAGGAATAAAAGAAATAAAACTACAAATGGCTCATTACTGTCCACGATSCGGCTCCTATCGTTCGTTGTAAAGAGCCATTCAAAAGATWWGGATTGTTCGTKAAYGTCACAGCTCTACTAAACATGTTAAAATACCTGTTCTTGATGAAAAACTGACCTTTGTAAGCTCATTTTGGAAAAGGATTCAGAGAATGAAGGGTTTTAATGTTGATCCTAATTTTATGAGAATGTTTCATTGAGACTCTTACCTGCTGGTTTGGATCTTTGTAAAACAGGAACAGGACGAGCAGTAAAAATGCTGGCAAAATCCCACAGAACCTGTCTGACCTACAGAACCTTCCTGACCTGCAGAACCAGAACCTGCCTGACTTACAGAAGGTGAGTTCAGGCTCCTGCGTTCTTTGGGCTCCTTGTTATTTTGATGTCATCTTGATGTGAAACACTAGCTGCGTTTCCATTGACCATAAAAATGCGCAAATTAGAATTTCGAAAATAAATTTGCTCAATGGAAACACGTCAATTTTAAAAAGATATGTTTTTCAACAAAATGTTTTTTCGGCCGTATCGAAATTGATGTATTTCGCAAAACTGCAATGAAAACACTTTTTTCACATCACGGGAGTCACGCGATCAACAACCGGCTGTTTCTACTGGTGAAAAGATGACGAAGAAGATAACAGGAAGTAAAAGTAGTAGTGAAATCACCGAAATAGTAAAAGAAAGTATTAAACTCATCGACTACATTTTCCCAAAAATGCAGCATACGTAGCCGCTCCCAAGTATAAGTGGTCTTGTCACTCGAAAGCCTGGATAAGACGCCGACGTCTCCTCTGATGATGAGCGCTAGTGTCGTGGTAGCAACATGCTATGTGTTTACATCCATCGCCACCATGTTTGTAATGACTTATCGCGAGAACAAACGTATTCACGCATGACTTTAATAGCATTTCTTACTTAATGGAAACACTGCAGTTGTCAAACTGTGTTTTTTGACATTAACAGAATATTGACAGTTTTGCACACATTTGCAATGGAAACACAGAGACTAATGTCCTTCAGTTTTTTTCTAACTTCATGATTTTTCTACCTAAATATTGAAGTGAAGCTCATCCTCCTCATTCAGCGTTTGATTCAGGACTTTTTACTCCTCACAACTGAAAACAATGAACACATGAACAGAGAGAAATGACAGATAGTTAAAAATATAAATATAATCCATACATGTGTCCTAACTGTAAATGTGTTTGCAGCTGCCTGCTCATGACTTCCTGTGTCATTGTCTTACTCCATACATTTCCTCCTGGTATTACACACTATGTGAGGATAAACTTTAGCATAACGAACATTGTTTGTAATTATTTACTGCCTCCTGCCGGAAAAATCCTTCAATTTTCTGCTTTTGTTGGCATCTGCAGTGCATATTTACACAATAGACATTTAGCACGGACAGTGTAATTATGACAGCACATGCAGGCTGAACGTCCTGGGATAGCGCCAAGGCAAAAGCTGCTCATATCCTCATCCTTCAATGCTGCCCATGAAGATCATTCTGAATGAAAATTAGTGCCGCTGGGACACGTTGGTGTGTGAGAGAGAAACAGGGTTAGCAGCAAAGACTGCTTACAGATGTCGTTCTTAAAGAAACATGGCTCATGAAGAGCTCTCAAAACAAATACTGGGACTTAACTGGAAACCAGTAAAGCACTCCTACAGTACTGCAGGGTCACCTCTGGACTGGAGGAAGTTTGGTGACCCGATGACCTGTTCTGGTCAATGATTTTAATCTAGTCTGAAGTATTGGCTGCTTCTTGTTAAGTGTGCTTCAGTGCACGCACACACTTTGATCAGGATTAGGTTGTTAGTCTTCTGTTTCCTCCACATTAAACTATATAATATTCGTCCTGAGCTCTGGAAACATTCTGTAAACATCACATCAGAGTGTAGATCTGAAAGTGAGCAGCAAAACTTTTAAAACAATCAAGATAAASCCTCTGCAGAAACCAGTGGTGGGCACCAGCGCGCCAAAGYACAAATCCACTAATTGYGGACCTAAATATTTTGTTTGTGCTTTAGTGGTCTTACTAATTTTTATAATTTATAAGCAGATTTGCACTTTCTAAAATTAAAATGCAGTACTGCTAATAACTAATTATCTACCAGTCATCATTATCTTGAACAGTTGAAGGTATGGCTGTCAATGAATCACAACACACGTGATCTGTCCAACAGCGCCCCTCCCAGATAAACACTCTTATTGTGAAGGTATACATCCTTGCTGACTGTTGCTTTCGGCCACGGTTCTCATTTCCCACAATGCTTTGTGTCTGCTTATGTAGCAGGAAGGCAATAACAAAAACAGTTAACATTTGTAATCCATACTAACAGTTTGTATGTATTGATTTATTTTACTTTACAATCGGAGCTCCTTTTTAAAAAAATAAAGTTTAAACKCTGGAGCTCAATACTTGATGTAATTGGTCGAAGCAACGGGGTTAGAGACTYAGAAATGATTTAAAGATGTTATGCTGGTGAAGACTGACATCTAGTGGTCAACTGGAGCAACTACATGGAAAACTTTAAAATCCAAGCTCTTATTTTGAAGGGAAGATAGTTTCCTGTACTCTAACTCTGTGCTTTCGTTTCCCGTCACAAATCWAATCCGTCATGTACCCAGAATGCATCGCTTCAGTTTTCCAATAAATAGTTTTAAAATTACTTTATTGATGCTTCTTTAATGAAAAATCTACAACAAACAAAAGAAAAAGACAAAGAAGCAGCCGAACTAGCAATCCTCAACAACTTTTTAATTTTTACACCGGGAGCTAAAGGTTTCAGGAAATCACATCCCCAGCAATCGGCAGTTGTAGGATTAAGCTGCAAAAGAGTTCCTACACCGCTACTTGGCAGTGTTGTGCATATATTGTACATGAATTGTTGCCAGCTAGTAAGTGTCAAATTGTACTTGCACTTTAAAATTAGCTTCCGCAAGTTTTTTTTATGGCATAAGCACTTTAGAAATTGCGGAGCTAATTTTTGGATTAGCGCTGCCCACCACTGCACAAAACCAACAAAAAGGTTTTGATGAACAAACCCAGTGGTGTTTGAAGCTCTGCAAATTAGAYGGACCTCAGAATAGAACCATCGCTCAAAGTTTTAACAGGTCACAGAAAGTTSGGTTTTATGTGACTAAAGAAGCGTTTTGATATTTTTATTGGTTCTGATTGTTTCACAGTTTAAATACTGCCATGACCTTTATATTGTATTATAGAAYGTGATTATATTTTTCCCCAAAACATTAAATATTGCATAAAAATGTGGGTATTTTGTCATCATATTTTGTCTCAAGTTTTTTTTTATATTAAATACAACCCAAATTCTCATCCATCCATTTTCTGAATACGCTCCTTCCTTTTCAGGGTTGCATGGGTCACTGGTGCCCATATCCAGCACTCACAGTGCGAGGGGCAGAGGTACACCCTGGACAGGTTGCAAGTCCATCACAGGGCCTCACATAGAGACAAACGAGACAAACAACCATTCACTCTCTCACTCACACCTAGGGACAATTTAGAGTTATCAACCTAACAGTCATGTTTTTGGTCTGTGGGAGGAAGCTGGAGTACCCGGAGAAAACCCACACATGCATGGAGAGAACATGCAAACTCTACCCAGAAAGGTCCCCGGACCGGGATTTGAACCAGTGACCTTCTTGCTGAGAGGCATCAGCTCTACCAACTGAGCCACCGTGCCGCCCCTCAAATTCTCAGTGACTTTCATTATATTTCAGATATGAATTTTCTCAAAGCCAGGCTATAACTGCTACTATTGCATAAAGAARCACACACAAATTATAGAAAAAGCCACCAGAAAATCTCTTTTACTGTTCAAGACTTTTTGAAGTTAATGTTTTTTGTTTTATTAGAGCTTCATTTTATAGTTTGTGTTAATATCTGATGATGATCCAGCTGCGTGCTGCTTATCCTCCTCAGAGAAGGTGGTAATCCAACAAACAGTGACTCAGCAGATTCAGTTATTCAGTAGATGCTGTTAACATGGTCACCCCAAAAATCATGCAGAGTTTAAAACAAGTTGTCCTTATCAGAACTTTTTTWAATTTAAAGAGAGTTAAATAAAATACTTTGCTGAATTTAGGTTAGTAAAAAAAAGGAAAAAGTTTGAACCTGAAGTTTCAACATAAAGCTTGCAGATTTTCTGCACAGCATGAAAACGTCTGGATGAACTGCAGGCAGCTGGAACAGCCCCTTCAGCATTTCTGAAGCTGAAAAAAATACATTCTTAGTGTTAAACAGATCATTTTTAGTCACATGCATGGAAATGTTTACAGTTGTTGCATCACAGTTTTAAAAAAGGAAAACTTTTAAAAAATGGTTGTTTTATCCATTTCTGAGGTTTTATTTTCAGAGAAAGCTCCGAGGCTAAGCCGAGTGAATATTAAATCCAAAGCTTACAAGAAGCACCAAATATGCTTTACTGTGTGGATTTAAAGTCAGGATGGATTCCCTCCTCTCCATGCTTGTCCTGGTCTTTTCCCAGACTGCTCTGGGTGAAGCAGCAGGTCAGCAGATGACCGATTTACCCAGCTTACCATCTGAAGTGCAAATCTCTTTCTTGAACAAAAGTTAGCACGAGCCCCCTCCAGTCCTTTTTTTTTTATAGCAGCCCTAATTACAAATTCTTAACCCAGTGCCAGACATTACAATATGACAGTGCTGTGAGCATATGGCATAATATCCTATTAATGAACACTCTAAATTCAAACTCAGGTCAGGGCGATCACACCCAGGAACGTGTTACTGATCCGATGGAAGCAGGAGGTGGGGTGTGGGCTGGTTAGAGGAGGAGGAAGTGACCTTCTTCTAAAATGCACAGACTAATTTAGAGGGGGAAGGACCCCCCCCCCCATCCCCCTGGGGCCGTCTCATTGTTTTACTTGTTTAATTTTTCGCCAGCACATATTGATATAATATTTTGATGGGAAAGCGGAGGAGGGAGAAGTCATTAAAGACTCCAAAGGAAGGAGGTGTGATTTTTTTTCTTCAGTTTGGATTGCCAGCAGTTTTTCTATGCCCACCCCACCCCCACCATCATTTCTGTTGTTTTTTTTTTCCCCCTACCGCTTGCCGACTCCAAGGGAAACGTTCGGCTCTGAGAAACACCTGGTGGTCAGCAGGTTTACTTTCAGCACACTTGGAGATTCTGGTTTCTGTCAGAGGACACATGTTTGAGGTGAAATGTGTTGGAAACATCCAGGACACAACTCAGGTTGATTTTAACAGAAAAGTTGTAGCACTGATTGTTTAAACCAGAGATTCTTAACCTATGGGCCGCGGCCCAATTGTGGGCCGTGAGTGGCACCTTGAGGGCCTCAAAAGAACAACAGTTTTTAACTTTGAGCCGCAGAGGGCCGTGGGACCACATTGATTTTGAATAAGGGGCAATACACTTTCTCACCACTAGTAGCAGTAGTGCACCACTCAGATGTTTAACAACTTTTTTAATATGTAGAAGAAGAACCTTAAAAACATGACGGCAATTTAAACCTATTCTAAATTTAATGTAGAAGCAAAAATGAAGGTAACCCATAAAAAAAAAGCCAAAGTTTGACACTAATATGAAGTGCAGCCTCTGGTTCTACCATTTTAAAAGTTCAAAACATTATCAAATACAGTTGCAGATAGAGCTATATTTTAA